>NC_086449.1:297844493-298076993 GCF_028390025.1 Pseudophryne corroboree
GTGGTCTTCTGTACATTACTTACAGCAAGTATTGCCCGCTCTCTTTCCACCAGATCAGCCAGTTTATCCAACAGCCGTCCTCTTTCCGATGCATCCATTCTCCTCCACACAGAACCCAGGGAAAATGCCAAGCGGGCAGCCCTCACTGCCTTGTCTACATCAGACTTTTCAGAGGACAAATAAGGACAATGATTATGCAAACCTTTACTCTACCTTGTCATTTCTGAACCTATACTGGGCCAACAGTTAAGTGCAGGTGGAGAATGACATAAATCCCACCAGAGTACCAACTGCATAATACCATGATGACAACAGATTTGCAAACATTTAGGGATCTAGCTTGACTTTAACAATCACTGGGCAGTACGAATGGTGTAATGGTTACCATTACTGCCTCACAGCACTGAGGTCATGGGTCTGATTCCCACCGTAGCCCAAGTTGTGTGGAGTTTGTATATTTTTCCGTGCCTGCGTGGTCCTCCGGGTACACCAGTTTACACCCACAATCCAAATATATTCTGGTAGGTTAAATGGCACACAACAAAATTAAACATAGGGTGTGTGTGTGTGTGTGTGTGTGTGTGTGTGTGTGTGTGTGTGTGTGTGTGTGTGTGTGTCCGTACATGGGCAGACTAGATGAGCCAGTGGGTTTATCTGCTATCCAATTCCATTGGGGAGATTCAAATGTTTGAAAAGTCAGTTGGGTGTCTGTTTTTTCCTATCCAATAGACAGGAAAAAACAGACACCCAACCGACTTTTCAAACATTTGAATTCCACCCTATGTTTCTATGTTTGAAAAGCAAAACATGTTGCTTTCACTATTAAAAAAAAAATCTGATTCAATTGAAAGGGTAGAGAGACCAGTATATGTAGAAAAATATAGGTTAACATAGTTTATCAAGTAAGCAAAACCATATGCAAATGGGAATAATCCATATTAAAAAGTAACTACCTTCACAGCTTCCTGGACTTCACAGATTTGCTCCCCTGTAGCAGGATTGTAGACTGGGAACACATGGCCACTTTCTGAACTCTGCCACTCATTGTTTATAAATATCTGAAGTGGGGGAAAAAGAAGCAAAATAATTTTTAGTCCATTTAAAGTTCCCTCTAATGCACTGATTCCCCCAAGTTCTTGAATCACAGCACCCTAGAGCAGTGGTCAGGGAACAGGGGTAAATTACCCCAAATGGGGTAAATATGAAATTCCTGTGGGTAATGGACGGTCGTGCTGCCGAGACACAGCCCCGTCCAGCACCGGCCAGCTCGCGATGTGACGTGCTGCTGTCACACTGCGCTCCCTCCTGCCCACCCTGCGCTGTGCTCCTGGCCGCCCTGTGCTGTGTTCCTGGCCATGGTGTGACGTGCTGACATCACATCACTCTCCCTCACGCCCGCGGCCCGCCAACCCACACACAGAACTTGAAGTGTTCTGTGGCTGACCACTGATGGAGTTCCGCAGAATCAGACAGTGACCCACACAACAGTGGGAAATTCCCACTGACATTACTGAAGTGAGGATGTGACCATCTGTCTCCTAAAAGTCGTGTCCCCCCCTTTCCCCCCTCATCCATCTTTCTTACATTCATTCTGGTGTTTTGGGGAGAAAGTGTTAATTAACCCATTCATTGCCAAAAAATAATTGGAGAAAATACTAAAATAAATTATATATATATATATATATATACTGCTCCAAAAAAATAATGGGAACACTAAAATAACACATCCTAGATCTGAATGAAGGAAATATTCTTATTAAATACTTTGTTCTTTACATAGCTGAATGTGCTGACAACAAAATCACACAAAAATTATCAATGGAAATCACATTTATTAACCCATGGAGGTCTGGATTTGGAGTCACGCTCAAAATTAAAGTGGAAAAACACATTACAGGCTGATCCAACTTTGATGTAATGTCCTTAAAACAAGTCAAAATGAGGCTCAGTAGTGGGTGTGGCCTCCACGTGCCTGTATGACCTCCCTACAATGCCTGGGCATGCTCCTGATGAGGTGGCGGATGGTCTCCTGAGGGATCTCCTTCCAGACCTGAACTAAAGCATCCGCCAACTCCTGGACAGTCTTTGGTGCAACGTGGCGTTGGTGGATGGCGCGAGACATGATGTCCCAGATGTGCTCAATTGGATTCAGGTCTGTTTCTGATCGTTTGAGTAGACACATGCACATTTGTGGCTTGCTGGAGGTCATTTTGCAGGGCTCTAGCAGTGCAGTCTCCTGTTCCTCCTTGCACAAAGGCGGAGGTAGCGGTCCTGCTGCTGGGTTGTTGCCCTCCTACGGCCTCCTCCACGTCTCCTGATGTACTGGCCTGTCTCCTGGTAGCGCCTCCATGCTCTGGACACTACGTTGACAGAAACAGCAAACCTTCTTGCCACAGCTCGCATTGATGTGCCATCCTGGATGAGCTGCACTACCTGAGCCACTTGTGTGGGATGTAGACTCCATCTCATGCTACCACTAGAGTGAAAGCACCACCAGCTTTCAAAAGTGACCGAATCATCAGCCAGAAAGCATAGGAGCTGAGAACTGATCTGTGGTCACCACCTGCAGAACAACTCCTTTTTTGGGGGTGTCTTGCTAATTGCCTATTATTCCCACCTGTCGTCTATTCCATTTGCACAACAGCATGTGAAATGGATTGTCAATCAGTGTTGCTTCCTAAGTGGACAGTTTGATTTCACAGAAGTGTGATTGACTTGGAGTTACATTGTGTTGTTTAAGTGTTCCCTTTATTTTTTTGAGCAGTGTATATATATATATATATATATATACACATTATATACACACACATATACACACACACACACACACACACACACACACACACACACACACACACACACACACACACACAGTATCTCAGTAATGCCATATAAACAGTGATAACCAGTATATATGCACAATAATATATGATTTCCTTCCTTTCAAATCAAGGGGGTAATGTCGGCATATCTAAATATATTTTTGGGTAAAAGGTAAAAAAGGTCCTTGACCCCTGCCCTGGAGTATCAGCATTGGTTTCATGGCACCCCTAGGGCAAATTTCTTATGGAAATATTCTGAAAAAAAAAAATGAATTAAGTCAGTTAATTACTGTAGGTTCATTGAGATGGTGGTGGACAGGGTTGTTCTTCTGTTTGCTCACATATTTTATGATTGGCGGCCACCAGCACTGATTTTGCATATTACATTGACAATAAAATAATTTGATTTGGTCGTGGACCAACAACCACCCTAGGGTCCACTGCCCTAATGCAAATCTACAATTCACACCAAGGACATATAGGAGCACTTCAAGACTCCATTTCATCAGTAACCTGCCAGCTCATGTGCAGATTATACATTAGGTCTATTGCACGTTTGTTATATCTTTGTTTTTGTTTTTTAATATGAACTTTTAGTATGCCAAGATTATTCTACTCATGTTCGGAATATGAAATCATGAACAGCACGTGCACTGGCAGAAACATGCTCTGTGTTACATAGAAATATCCTGGCGACCTTAAGTTGCTGGCTACAAGTCCATTGGCTCAGAATGATCACAAGTCAGTTTAAATAATGCTCATTAATGATAAAAGGGGAAAAGCTTCATAGCAGAGGCATCATATTGATATAGTATTAATTACTGTACTTCGTTATTACTGTAGTAAGCCTTTATTCCAGCTGTACTAGTAATGTTCGGCATTTCAAAACTACATGAAATGACACTTAAAAGGCAACTCCTTTGTAATATTTTTTAAAATGCTAAAATACTTTTTTTCTTTTAGGTTTTTCAGCAATATTTGATAATTAATGAACCTATCAGATGGCAAACCAATTAATGCAGGTTTAGTTTCTATGGATTCCCAAGGGGCCTTGTTGGAGTTTACACATCAATCCCAACTCTCGCATCTCCTGTTTGTCCTTTACTTTGCAGTCCCAGTACCATACAGCAAGACTGTGTACATGTCAAAAGGAATGAGTGGGTACCACAGTGTTGCTATTGTTTGTCAGCACCACATGTAGCTACAGTGGTGCTGAGATGGGAGGGGGGGAGGTAAAAATGACCTGGGCCGGGCTTGTTGGAAGGCGCCATACTTCTGTGTGCTGGGCTGTGGTGGGTCCAGGGATGCTGCAGCCACTAAGTACAGCAGTCTCCTCTACATGCAGGGGGGTGGGGATGGGGGTGGGGTAGAGTCCCCACCCCTACCCATATCTGCCCCTGGCTGTGGGGCTCACGATGCCCTCCTCCCTGTTCAGGTAAGTAGTTTTTGTTTTTTCATATTTTAAAAAGGGGGTGTGGTCATGCCTCCGACCTTTCTGGGGCCCCTCACAATCTGTCTACGACCCTGTGTAGCTGTAGTAAAGACTCCAGTGAAACTTGACGTGTTTCCCAACCTCAATGTACACTAACAGTCCAGGTTTTAGTAATGTCCATGCTGCTTTAGCACAGATGATTAAATCTAAATAATTGAGGTACTGCTGTAATTAAGTCACCCATGTTCAAGTATAGCTATCCTTAAACCTGGAATGTTATTATGCATTTAGGACTATGGTTGGGAACCCCTGGTTTACAGCTATGGTTGACAATGTCACTCTCTTAACCATCCTAAAATCACAAGATTTTTTTTTTTTCTTAATACAACCCCCCTCCCCTTGCCATATTAACTAGCCCTGACTACCATTTAACATGTTACTGCAACAAGCAGGAATGCATCTGTTACAATAGGAGACACTAAGGTCAAGTCTTTTTCTTTTAAACTCAAAGCAAACAAGTTATTCCTTTAATTTCTTTTGATCACATTTACATTAGGTGCAGGCTCATACCATGTACCCCAGTATGTGTAATGTACCTTATCTAACATTCTGGAACAGCTTCAACTCTTGAAGAGCAGCAGCTGTTGGATTTACAAGGAAAAACCTTTACACTTAAATAACTCACTTTTGAAAGTCTTAAGTGTTTTGTGTCAGGTAGTACCAGTCTGCAGACATCCATAGCAAAAAGCGCACACATTCTTTTGTAATAAATGTGCATTCACTTGGGGCTTTTATACACATATATAGAAATCTTCCAGCCATACAAACTGATGGCTGTCGATTAAATGTATATACCCCTGTGCATTTAATCTGACTTCCATTATGGTCACTTCATAAAAATGCCATGTAGTGGACAAGTGATGACGCATTGCAAGAAAACACAAGGAATCCCTGCAAAGCTTAAATTAGTTTCCCCACCACCACACTCTCTAATTTATAGAGTGTGGTCCAAGGGCAGTCTGTAAATCAGATAAACTATGACATGAAATCATCCCATCTGGAGAATATATATAGCCATCACTGAAGGCTGCATCACAAAGAAATAAGGGCCCTTAGTGAAGCAGGGCTCGTTTCCATGTAAATCATGCCACTTACCCCCGAGAGCCCATTGTTCAAATTCAATAGGAAAAGCCATCCACTATCCCCATTCCCCTGGATTCAGCGTTAATTAAAGCTGACTTTTTACTATAAATCAGTCCTGGTGTTTTTACAGCTTAATTCAGCAATAAGTACACATATTTAAAGAAAAATAAAAGTAATTGATTAACTACAGCAGGTCTTTGCGAGGTGCAGAGGTTATTTTCTTCTAGAACCAGAAACCAGATAAGCTTTTTTTTTCCATACGCTTCCTAAATGTACTTTGGCCCTCATTCCGAGTTGATCGGTCGCAAGGCGATTTTAGCAGAGTTACACACGCTAAGCCGCCGCCTACTGGGAGTGTATCTTAGCATCTTAAAATTGCGACCGATGTATTCGCAATATTGCGAGCACAAACTACTTAGCAGTTTTAGAGTAGCTCCAGACTTACTCTGCCTGTGCGATCAGTTCAGTGCTTGTCGTTCCTGGTTTGACGTCACAAACACACCCAGCGTTCGCCCAACCACTCCCCCGTTTCTCCGGCCACTCCTGCGTTTTTTCCGGAAACGGTAGCGTTTTCAGCCACACGCCCATAAAACGCCGTGTTTCCGCCCAGTAACACCCATTTCCTGTCAATCACATTACGTTCGCCGGAGCGATGAGAAAGCCGTGAGTAAAAATACTTTCTTCATAGCAAAGATACTTGGCGCAGTCGCAGTGCGAATATTGCGCATGCGCACTAAGCGGAATTTCACTGCGATGCGATGAAAAATACCGAGCGAACGACTCGGAATGAGGGCCTTAGATATAGCAACAGTAAATTAAAAGATGAACAAAGAAAAAAACCACAAGTCCACATATACCCTCTCAAGACAAGTTATCATTTCGTCACAGTGCAGTTCACATAAACCTCTTTGTGTAGGGCACAGTGAAGATTCATTTAAAACACACTTCAACAGGTGGTGGCAACGTAAGATCTAATTTCCTTTTTTAAAAGCAGTTGTAAAAATGATGTGCTATTGTTACAATGATGATTTACATTCTTCATTTGATATTGCTGAGAGATGGTATAATTTTCTGCATCCTCCTGAGTGCTTGTTACGGAGAATAACCAGACCAAGCTCAATTTAAAACAAGGTTTGGTTCTTTACATATCACCCCCACTAATCTTGTGGAATTAAAATCAGCTTCCTGTTCTAAAATGTAAAAAATAAAATGCTGTGTAGTTTTTTTGTTTTTTTAAATATACAAGCAAGACACAGGTAGAGCTACAAAATATGTGAACCCCTAAAGCAGGGCTAAAACTAGGATTTTGGCACCCAGGGCAAGGCAGTGATTTGGCCAATCACTGGACATCAGCTAAAGATGGGTCAGGGGCGCTCCAGCCAAGGGGCCTCCTGAGAAAGGGGGGGGGGGCTGGGGTACTCGCCCCCTGTGCCCCCCCCCCCCTTAATCATACCCTGGCCTAGCCTAAGAATTCCACCCCGACCACGGCATGCTTCAGACTATTCGCAGATTTCCCAAATTTTGTCTCTGACTGTCTTGGTCATTGATCATCCTTACTTTTCACAGCTTTTAGAACTGAACGCACTCATTTTATGTATTAACAGTTATTTACATATCGTATACATATTCCACAACACTTTAAAGAGATTATGTGACCATTTAAGATAGATAGACAGACAGATAAGTGGTAGTCACTGGGCTTTCTGAGATGGCTAACAAGCGCTTACGAGTTAAGCATGCACTTTCCCTTATCCCAATCATTTTTCCAATATTTTTTGTGTATGAACTCTGTGTACAAAAATTCTAATAAAGAATGTGAAAAATAAAATCATGCATTAGGGAAGCCTATAAATAAAACACAGCTGTTTGCCCAACAGCAACTTCATTTTATGAAATAAATTGTATTAAGAGGCATGTAAATAATCAGATGGTCCATTTCCTGACACTGGTCACCTGTGCAGCTCAAACCAGCTTTTGGAATTAAAACCAAACATTTGTCGTTTTTTACTTTACTAACCATATAAGGGTAATCTCAAACAGGGTTACAAACACTACAGTTTTGTTAATTAATTTTGCCTCATCATTATCCAGAGTTGCATTAGTGATACGGGGGGCCGTAAAATCTTTTCTGGACCAACATAGGGACTGCAGAGTATAGAAATGCTACTTATGTGTTCTCACATATTCTTGTTTTAGATCTCAGCGAGATTTAAAAGTCGATAATTTTGGTCTATTTTTTGCTCTCCTTTAATAGTCTGCTTAGAGCTGCAAACTTGTTAGCCCAAAAAGTCTTCATACAATATAACAAAGAAAAGGCAGGGCTTAAAAAACACTAAATAAGGGGTTTCATATCCCTGTGTAATGTCATCCTTCATCATAGGCTGTCCATCATGTAAGAAACATTAGACAATGTCAGATATGCCTTGTTTAAATCAGAAAGGTTTGGTTCTGTTCCATGTGCACTTTGGGAGACATTTGGTGCAATTTACACACAGCATCCCACAAGACAGGGGGAGGCCTGTACTGTTTGTTTTCAAAGCCACAGGGGGCAAACATTTGAAAATCCAAGCACTGCGTACAAATGTTTTCCTATGCTCACTTTGAAATCAGATGGATTGTTTAATCAAACCACTTACAGTATTTGCATTGAGAACTGGGTCATAAACATTGGTTTCTAAATTCGCTGGTAGAATCCAAGTTTAAAGCAAAAATGTAGCAGTGTGTTTAAAAAAAGCAAAGCCTACATTTTAAATAGATCATGTTTTTCTTACTAAAGTCATTATTTTGCAATGTAATACTGTTGTAAAATGAGTTTTTACAACTCAGAAAACGTAAGGCTGCAGAACAAAACAGGAATCCAGATAATGGCGATCTCTTATGTGGACCTCCAGTACGTAGCTGACTGTAGAGCTACTACGCCCTGAGCTCATTTACTAATAAATGGCAAATGGGATAGTTTTCTATCACTGCCTATAGCAATAAAGAACAAACTAACCACCTATAACCATTACAAACTTTCCAAAGCAGCTGAGCAATGCTTAGTGTATTTGCCTCAGCGACACTTGACAGCAACGTGTATGCAGTGTCGGACTGGGGAGTAAAGGGCCCACCGGGGATATGCAGTGGTAGAGGCCCATGCTTAGGGGTGTGGCATTTCCAGAGTGGGTGTGGCCAGCCACCACAGAGGCTTGGCTAACCATTAGAGAGTGCATAGTCTGGGCCCATTGATAAATATACATAGTAAATACTACTAGTGCATGCATTATAATGTGCCAGATTAATAACAGCAGTGCACTGTAGAAAATACACCATAGTCCTATGTAGAATAAGGTAACATACAGCATGTATAATTCAAGTTCACAGTCTGGAACCTGATCCCTAGAGGAGGAGGAGGGGCCCCAGGCAGTAGGGCCCACCGGAGGTTTCCCCTGTAACCCTGTGGGCCAGTCCAACCCTGCATGTAAGAGTTACCTACTGTTTCATCAGTCATGTATGACGGGATATGAGCACACATGACTGGGTTAGCCAGTTAATGACAGGGAGAAGCACCACCCTGGCAGAAGCAAATATTTTCCTCAAATAGAGCTTTTCTCCAGTGAATAAAGAGCCCCCTTAGAATCAAGATACAATGTGGAATCACAAAATGAGATATAGGGGCATATTAATTAAACACATTTTTCAGTTATCTCCTGATAAAGTCAGTTTTTGGCGACACCAGCAAAATATAAGCATCCCTGGATCTATCTCCAATACCTGCTATGGTTACCCATTTCCAATCACAATAGCAGACACTATAGGTTTCTATGGGGGCCGCTATATTGCAAAGTTTACCAAGCTCTGGAATGTGAAGAATGATAGCTTTCAATTAGATGAGGGCCTCTGCTAAATCGATAAACCCATGTGGTTATTATACTGTATATGGTACTCACAATTTATTTATTTATTTATTTTTAAATACACAACCTCCCTGGGATTAAGTTGATTAGAGACCCACAAACTCAACTCACAATTCTAAAATATTCCAAAGTAGAATGCTCATCTGTCAGGGTAACTCAGACCATTGGTTTCTTACTGGTTTTACTATTCTATACCACTAGTCGCATCACAGTCCTAGATTTACAATTATTGCCAGTTGTTAGGTTGTACAGTACTTAAAGTAGAATCTGCAGTGTTTACTTAAAGTCTCATGTGTGACATGTTTTATATGTTCATTTATGCCTACAATAAAGAGAACAGCAATTAAAGTTAAGTGTCAAGAAAATACTTTGACAAACGAATCATAACTTAAAATATCTTCTGCAAACATTTTATCAGTTAGTACCGGCAAGCAGGGAATGCATTTCTCAAGCCACATTAAGCAGTTAGGGAACTGTTACTTTAAAAGTTTGGATCAGTATATCCTTCATACAGTGTAGCCACCAAGAGCTAAAATGAGGAGAAGGAAATACAAGCAGAAAAACAAATTATACAAACAAATCATTACTTCAACTGTGAATATATATATATATATATATATATATATATATATGTGTATGGGGTGAGCAAACAGCGCCAAAAAAAAAATATGCAGTAGACACAAGTTTTTCACAGTATGTCAGCTTCAAATACCCCCTAACATTTGAATTGTATTTTTTAGTAACCCCATGCTTTTCAATTTGTTTTCAAACTTTTTACGTGCTCCGTGTAAATTTTAAAATTGTTTTCTTGCTAGTGTAATTTTGAGGTTTTTTCATTTTTATGTGCCTAGGGTCCCATCGTGCTAATATCTAGCACCTTGGATGTTGCAACCCCGTTTGGCCAGTTGTGTGTTTTTATAAGCTCTTTTCATATATAAAACATCTTTCTGTTCCTGAATAAACCCCCTTCTTTTAATTAAAATAGTAGACCTTTTAATTTGCTGCCACCATTGGTCTCTCAGATCGTATCCATCACTTCCAATATATATATATATATATATACACACACACACACACACACACACACACACACACACACACACACACACACACACACACACGTACACATATAAATACACTTTTTTTTTAAAGAAATTGAAACCCCCAAGTCCTGTCTTTCAGTTGAACTGCACATCTGAATGGACTAGCCTGGCCACGCATTCGCATATCCCCCATACTAGTAAAACAGTAGGTTCACCATTACTGCTAAATGCCAGCTGAGTATAATACATCTGTTCCAGCAATATTTTAGTACTACATCATAGCGATGGGTGGCTTTCTAGAAATCTATCCCTATTGCCTTTTTATCTCCAAATAAATAGGTTGGTTCATAATAATTATAATGAAGGATGTCACTGTGGCCTATAGTGTACATTAGGTTTGCAAACATGTTTGCTACAGTACAAGTGCTATGTTAGTTATATCATTTCAGTATATTTTCAGTTATACTACTATAGCAAACTAAAGAAAAGGTTGTGAAACCATTTTTCCTGTCACAGTAAAGTAAACCAGAAAGCAGTTCTTTTTTTAACAAACTGTTGTTGTTATTATTATTATTATTATTAGCCCCCTTTATTTCTATAGCTCCACAAGGGATCCACAGTGCCCACTTACAGAGCACGTAAACAAAACAAGAAAACAGTGACTTACTGTTCAAAACAATATAGGACAAGTAAAGGGTACTCGTAAACATATCTCTGTTAGCAGACGACACTGAAATAAGTATTGGGGTGGCAGAAAACCAAGAGATTTTGTGTCGTCAAAGAAAAATGGAGTAGAAGATGGATTAGTAAGATGGAAAGCCACATGAGGAAAGAGGGTTGACAAAGTTAAAGCAATAAACAGCATAAATTGAGAAATAAAAACAAAGTACATCCCACCTATGCTTTGGTGCAATGTCTTCTCCCACATAACCCCATCACTAGCTGGGATATACTCCCAGCTTCTCACACCCTGGATCTTGCTGACCTTTAAATTTTTTCAGTTAAAGGATGCAAGAAACGGCAAATTTGAGCACTCTGACACCTACGGCAGGAAGTAATGGCATCTGAGATCACAGGAGATGCAGAATGCCAGCCGATCTGAGACTTTCACAAGGCTAAACTATCCCTTGTAAATCATTGCCCCTTTAAAAAAAAAAACATCCGAGATCGACTGGCATCCAACATCTCCGGCGATCTTGGATGCCATTACATCCTGCTCCTCCGCTAGATTACTTGTCAAATCCATAATCTCAGCACAAGAGCTGTCAGAAGTTTAAAAATCAAGCATGATTTCAGTTGGGTTTACACCATACAATTATCTGGCAGACCATCTGTCCAATCTGGCTGGTTGTAATGAAAATCTGGTAAAGTATGGGAGCAAATGACAATCAACCATTTGCTCCCAAACGCTGGAAAATGGACAAAAACTGTTATTCAGACAAATTTGTTAAATCTGTGATTTGGCCAATTTGTCTGAATGACTGCTTTAGACTAACAAAATGTGGGTGACAGAGGTAACATTCTATGTGTTTGCCATTTGGGAAGGGAATATACAGATTTATTTATTTTAAAACTTTTGATATTGCCTTCTGCCACCTATCTAATTGCAGGACAATAAAAATAAAAATAAAAAAAAGATTATAATGGAAGGCATTTAAGGCCTTTACATATGTATTATTTGAAGACATTTCAAGCCATTTTATACATTTCTTGCATTTTATGTTTAGTGTACGAATATCACTGACCGCACAATTGGTTGTCAATGAAGCAAGAACGCAGGGTTCAACGTCCGTAAAATCTTCTAAGTAGTATTCAGGAGGACTCAAGTGTTGTCATGCTAAACACAATTACAGATCACTCCATGCTACAGTAGGCATCTTCTTCCGGACAGAAACATTATTTAGAGGTATGAGTGAAAATGAAGCCTACAACCCCAGTGGCTTCAAGTTATTCTAGAATACTACTTCTCACTAAGCACATGGCTTTCCAAACTCAACACATGCACAGTATTCACCTTCATCTTACTCTGTCTTTAGAAGTTATGCCACGGAAATATAATTATTACATTTATCGAGGCAGTTTCTGTCTTTATACTAGAGGTTGTTAAATGCTACAGTAATATAACGAACACACCCCAGTACAGGGATTATGCACACTGGAAGGTCTCTGTATAGTATAAGGCAGTATAGTGAAGATGTTGCTATGTGGGTATGACGACAGCCACTATACAGCATCAGAAGTCATTCTGAGATTATGACTTTTTCGCAAAAAGCCACTGTTGTAGGTCATTCGATCCCATTGTAATATTCTTTCCGGGGGATAACATAGCACCAACAGTTAATCATTTGCTATGCTATTTTATCGGTTTTGTTATTTCTGATTAAAGTATCTAAATTAAGTACAGATTAATCTACATTAAGCTAAGCTACACAGATAACCAACCTAATTGAAAACATTCTTAAGCTTTGGCTTCCTACCAGGTTTATATGAATTCACAGAAAAGGATAAAACTTGTTTACACTGGACAGTAATCTTCACCAATGTACAATGTTTCATCGCTCTTCATATTACAGCCAAAGTCAAGTATACTGTATTATCTTGACTACACACTCCTCTCAATACTGTACATGATAAAATTGTTCACCTTGCTTTCATAGTTTGTGTAGGTAGAGACTCTGAAAGACAACACACAGTGTTGAAGCTATAATTTTGTATTTTTATAAGTCAAAATTGTATCTCCATCACTATGATAGTTAAGAAATGCTTTTGAGAACACACTTTAAAGAATAGATTTAAGTAAGGTCTCTCTGGGTTATTTATGTTCATTAAATAGTCCAGCTTCTTTATACAACTGTAGGGGAGGGTTGGGGGCCATCCTTATACAAAATCCACATTGATCTCCCTGCTGTTTATGTGACAGAATTATGTTCAGTGTTGCAAACACAATGACAAATAATTACTAGAGATTTAAAACTACCATTGTAGAATTAATCTGGGACATTTTTCACCCAGATGGTAGAAGTGCCTACCAGCATGAATGGCCGTATTAATTACGACCGCCACCTTTACCCCCCCTTGCAGCCACATAACATTCTTTTACAAGTACTCCAATAAGTATCCATTTGTGGAGGTTAATTTAATGCAATTCTAGGCAGTTATCATGTAGTATATGTGTTACTAATTTCATCCATTAATCAAGTAGTAAATTCACCACAGGTCCAGTTAAAGTCAAATACGGTTATGTGAGGTTCACAGTTTTTCAAATCCCTAGGAACCATTTAGTCTCATAGCTGGTAATTTGGATGGATAATAGATAACAATCAATGTAATTTTACATTTGTGTATCTGGCACAGAAATACACTGTTGCTCTTTAATCATTCAGCCTGTGTGCTAGATTAGTATGTGTTCTGCCATATCAAACATTTAATCCAACTAGCTAGACCAGTCATTACTAAGAATAAGTTTGGTTCCATACTCACTTATCCAATTTACAGCAAAGAAAGTCCATATGGAATCATAAAACTGGGTTTACAAATAAAATAATGAAAATTTTGACTAAAACCAAGATATAGGCAGTTGAACTTGTGTTGTTGTTGTTTACAACGAGACCGGTTCAAACCTCATTGTAAACAATCAAGAACTGTCTGTGTTTTTAATGCAGTACAGAAAGAAATCTGGAGTTGGATATGGACCCTTTGCCCTGCATCCATTCCGTCCAACATGACCCATTCCGGGAGGGACAAAATGCTCTACTCCTGGGCTTTCCTCTTAATTTATGATTTCCCTCACCTATTTTGAACAGGTAAATGGATTAGAAAGGTATTTCACCACATACATTAAGTTGGAAGCCCAGTAACAGAGTATTTTGTCCCTCCTGGAAAGGGCCATGTTGGGAGGTACAGTAAACTGCATCTGAAAAAGATAACTGCAGTTTAATCTCCATAGACTATTCAAGATTATAGGCCCTTGCTCAAGCACATTGGTTACTGGTGACCGCCAACATTATACATTTACCTCTCATAGTATATACATTATTTTTAATTTTGGAATTGCTCTCCAAGTACACAAACCTGTCTGCATCATATCAATGCAAGTATTGAATTGTAAGCAAAAGTGTTTTCTACCGTATTATATAAAATGTTCAAATATAGCTATACACATCTATACTACAGATACTTAATCTGCTGACCTAAAAATATTAATGCCAACATTAAATTGGCATCTGTTCCAACTCCTATGGAAACACTTAAAGTCTCCAACCCACTGTAATAGCTCATAAAGAAACCCTCAAATACTGTAAAGTACAGGTTGAGTATCCCATATCCAAATATTCCGAAATACGGAATATTCCGAAATACGGACTTTTTTGAGTGAGAGTGAGATAGTGAAACCTTTGTTTTTTGATGGCTCAATGTACACAAACCTTGTTTAATACACAAAGTTAATAAAAATATTGTATTAAATGACCTTCAGGCTGTGTGTATAAGGTGTATATGAAACATAAATGAATTGTGTGAATGTAGACACACTGTTTAATGCACAAAGTTATAAAAAAATTAGCATAGAATTACCTTCAGGCTGTGTGTATAAGGTGTATATGAAACATAAATGAATTCTGTGCTTAGATTTAGGTCCCATCACCATGATATCTCATTATAGTATGCAATTATTCCAAAATACGGAAAAATCTGTTATCCAAAATACCTCTGGTCCCAAGCATTTTGGATAAAGGATACTCAACCTGTATGTATAAAACAGAATAAGGCTTCTAGATTTGTCTGTGTTATTAGCCAATCTGTTTTTATTGCAGTTTTGTTCCCTGTTGTATAAGGCGCTATATAAGTAAATAGTAATAAATAAATTAATTAATTCAAAGCAAGGTACAAAATGGTTAATATATCAAAACGCACTACTGAGGCATATGCAAAGCCTCTATGCAATGTTTTGCAATGCTGTACAATGTGGGGGTGAAGCAGTCCTCTGCTTTATTCAGTTCATTTAGGCTATATTTTTATTTTAACAGTTTGGTGAGGAGACGTCTTAAAATAACTGAAAATCCTTCATGGTTTAAATAAGCAAACTTAATTAAATTCTATAATAAAAACTGCAAAACAGAATGTTTTTACTGTATTACTTTGCAGAATACCCACAGTATGTCTCTAAACAAAACTTGAGAATCACTTGAAATGGTGATAGCAGGTTTTCGGCTTATAAATGTCTACACATTAAGGGGTATGTTTACTAAACAATGGATTTTCAAAACCCTCAATTTTTGCCTGCCTGATTTAAAACTGCAGTAATACTTAAAGCAAAGCAAACCCAATTTTGTATTTACTATTATTGACCTTTCAAAAATTCTGGGTTTATAAAATTCATTGCTTAGTAAATACACCCCTAAGGGGGGTATTTATTATAGCTTGGAGAGAGATAAAGTGGAGAGAAATAATGCACTAATGTAGCCTGTACAGAGATTTAAAAGTGGATTGGTTAGTGCTTTATGTCTCTCCAATTTATCTCTCTCCTTGCTTTGATAAATACCCTCCTAAATATGAAATGGGCCCTTACTATTATTAAAGGTGAAGAATATAATCTAGGCTGTGAAATTTAACACTTCATTTTAGCTAAGTGATTGAAGAAATTCATTTTATTTTGTTTTTTTGTATATTATTTTAAGCATTTATGTATGGAGTAGTTTCATAAGTGAAAACAACTTGATAAGAGACACAATGTACATTGTTACTCATAACTGATACTTCCTTCATTTCCTGCCAGGTAACACTATTTTTGTTTAAACATTTACCATTCTACACAAAAATGGATTAGATCAGGTCAGGTTCTCAGGACCTTAGTCTGCCTAATGAAATCTGGCAATAGGTTAGAAGTGTATTTATTCTGCAGCCTCTAATAAATACCACCTTTTAGAAATGTGTGGTTCAAATAACGATTCATCATCATATGATACTTCAAAGCTCATAATTTATTTAGAAGTGTCCATTGTGAAAACTCTTCATTTCCTTCTATTTTTAATAAGTGAAAAGAGAGATCCTATTGGAGGAAGTGTACTCAGCAATAACGCATGCCTCCTGACATTAGATGGTCCTTCAAGGAGATGTTTATTTACAAAAAAAAAGGAGTTTGTTTTGGGAAGAGTAGTTTAAACTTCTAATATAGACATTAATTAACTCATGTTTCAGTTTATTAACATTTAATTTCTTTGGCGTTTCAGTGGATATAATTTTACCAATAACAATGCAAACAAATTGACTGCAGATGGTACAACAGAATTAAGGGGGCAAAATAGTTTTATTAGTTATATGAGCTATAATATAATTCATTCCTCAGAAGCCTGTAGTGTTGTCATATAATAATGCATTTACAGGATTATGGAACTGTAATAGCATGTGGTACAGTAATGTTAAACTCGTTCATGAATCATTCTTTAAAGGCCATGCGATTTGAAAACCAAAAGGGCAAAAACAAAAACACAACAACAATAAAAACCAAACCAAAATACAAAAGCCAGTATAATTGTACAATTATTATTTTTCAACTGATTAATAGTTTCTTTTATGGTTAAGAACATAGAATCAAATGACACTGTGCTGTGTATTAATGTAACACCTGAAATTCAGACAGGATTGAGTTAAAAATGACACAATGGTCTGCCGTCCACATTAAAAGAAACAAAAACATTATAACAACGATTTCATTTATTTTTTTTTAAATACGTTTTATACTTCTCAAGATATTTTAGTGCATTAAGCCTATAGCATATATTTCTAAAAATAGATTGTAGCAATGTATAGAATTATCTGAATCTAATAAAGGGGGAATTGTTGCTTCTTAAACGTACAGTAACAGAATAGCGCAACACCTTTGATACCGTAGCATAGGGGTCTGGGTGCGCTGCAAATTAGGAAGAAGAGCAGCGCAATCAGGGAAAATGGGGGCTGCAGCTGCGGGACCCAATGTAACGGTGTACAAGTAGAGAGCTGCAGCTCAGTACATAGACCTACAACTTAATACACAGAGGGCTGCAGCGCAGTACACAGACCTGTAATCGTGCAACTTAATACAGAGAGATTTGCAACTTAGAACATAAACCTGAAACAGTGTAACTTAATACAGAGAGAGATCTGCAGCTTAGTGCATAGGACATAGGCGGCTGAGTTATGTGGGGACTGTTGTGCTCGGAGAGTGCAGCTGTAAGAAGTCCAGGACTGGGTGAGTCCGTACTAGTCACAGCTGTATCTGTATTTAGTGGACAAGATCCAGGCTTCCCTCAGATGTCACCCAGCAGTGTATCCTCTTACCTTGGTGTGCTTGACCTCCAGGTTTGTGGTGGGTGAGGGCAGAAGATGTAAAGAGGCCATCAGTGCTGCAGGGTCTGTCTTCACTTCCCCAGGCATTTCTATTTTATTGGAAGTCATAGCTGGATGCTGCAAAATGTGTTTTGATTTTTTCTTCTTCTCACTAACCCACCTCTTCCTTTCTGGCTCTTATTAACTAACCTAATATTTGTTTGTGGTGGAGAAAAGATGAGTGTTCTGGATATTTGCTCCCTTCCCCTGTATATAGGCAGGTGTCAAGCTGGGTCTCTCCTTATTGGACACAGGGGGAGAAGCAGGGGGGCTGGTTCATCCTATGATGATATAATTACAAACGTTTATTTACATAAGCCACTCAACACAAGTCTATTCAGTCACATCAGCAGTCAATAGGACTTCCCTTTAACACATTCAGTGCTGCGCGGTGATGGGGGCTCTCCCTACACCTCCATATTCTTATACAGCACTGACTTGCTATGTATGCTATAGCTCAAGTCCTGGATGTTTGCAGAGTCCTTGTAGGAGGATTAACTTGCAGTAATTAAAAAAGAATTATCACCTCAGTGTTGTGTTCAATTCATCCGAAAAACCAAAAGGGTTTAGACAATGAGAGAAAAGTGTTACATGAGCTCATTACCCTGACCAGCATCTCAGAACCTAATTAGATGTAATCTGTTAAACAGGACCAGGGAAATTAACAGGGAAAACATCTCCTTCCCCAGCAGCTAAAGAGCAGGACTCAGTCAGTGTTCTGGAATGAGGGGTTAGGTACGCCGTGTTTCTTACAGTCAAAAGGTTTTGTACAGTACCTGTGTCCAGGCTTCATATAGCTAATTGTCCTCCTTACACCCAGCAAGTAAGGGACTGGGGCAGATGGAATTTGTGATTTTACTTATAGCTACTGTTTCATAACTTGAATTGAATGTAATGCTGTACTATAGTATGGTAACTGTAAATGCAGGCACAATCTCTTATTTATGAACAGTTATTTATATAGTGTGCACATCTTCTGCAGAAGAGAATATACTTGTCATTCTCATCATGGAGCTCTGTAAAATCCACTGTGTGGTATGCAAGAAAAGACTCAGTGTAGTCCGTTTCATATACAGGTTGAGTCTCCCAGATCCAAATGCTTGGGACCAGAGGTATTTTGGATATTGGGTTTTTCCATATTTTGAAATATTTGCATACCGTAATGAGATATTTTGGGTATGGGATCCAAGTCTAAACACAGAATGCATTTATATTTCATATGTACCCTATACACAGAGACTGAAGGTTATCTTATACAATATTTTTAATTATTTGCTTTAAGCAAAGTTTGTGTGTATTTGACTATCAGAGAGAAAATTTCAATATACAATATATATTGGGCCCATTACTTAAATAGAGGGGACGTGCTGATTGCACCACAGTAACACAACCACTTTTCGCTGTCTTCCTAGGGTGATGCTTTGCAAAATGTGGGGATATTCCTTAGGGATATATGTACTAATAATTGCAGAACTGCAGTGACTAGGAACATTCTGTTTGGCGGCAGAATTTTCATTTTAAATGAAAATATCCACAATATGCACACTATGGGGGAAATTTACTAAGGTGGGAGATTTTTAGAACTAGTGATGTTGCCCATAGCAACCAATCAGATTATATCTATTATCTGCTAGAAGCAGCTAGATAAATGGTAAGTATAATCTGATTGGTTGCCATGGGCAACATCACCAGTTCTAAAAATCCCCCACCTTAGTAAATTTACCCCCATGTAGGGACAGTGGTAGCGAGAAGCGCTGTCCCTGTTCCTTCCCTGGTAATTTGGAGTAGTTTTTTACATTGGTAAAAGACTCCACCAGGGGTATCTGACACGGCACTTGTGCACAGTGTCAGTTTCCAGAATCAGAGTCTGTGCTGGATGGATTCTGCGGGAGGGGGATCAGAAGGTCTCTCTCCTGCTACTATAGTGTAAATTAGCATGGACAAACTCTGAAAAGCTTTCTATGAAATCTTGTGCATTATGCTATTCGTACATAGCAGTAATACATAACTTTAATAAAAATATACGTTGACAAATATGCCCTTTAAACTCCTAAGAATGATTATTTTTTTGTTACTTTTGGTCTGTCAGTGAATCTAGTGCACAGCTCATTGGTCAAGAAGTAAAGTAAGTTTACTTTGTGAGCTGTGATGGGAAGCTGCTCTTCATTATCCAGCTGAGGGTATTAAGAAAATCCAGACCTGATATGAGCAGTCAGCAAGTTGCTATTAAGTATTTTAAAAAGATGGGATATTGGCATTTTTAACAGAAACTAAGCACCCATTGGAAGTTCACACCAGAAATTAAACACCTCTGAGGAAGTCAGTTTATGAAAAAACAAAACAAAAAACACTGGGTGATCTGATATCGTGATTAGAAGGGGGCTGAACAAGTTGTCAATGAGCTCGCTCTACCTTAGGGTGACCGCAAGCTTAAGCAACATCTGCCTCACAATGGCTAAGATGCATGTGTGGTGAAAGTCAATATTAAGTGTAGTTGAATATAAAAAATGTATTATCAATTGTAAAAAGAAGTGATATATGGATCTTATTGAGTGTCTGATGGTATGGGAGAATAAAAATGAGGTTTTGTCTTTATTCATGTCAACATATAAGCAAAGGATGTTTATTTAAAGAAAATTGTGAAGTAAAGATCATACACATTTGGTACTCTTCAAGACCATCTTTATACAGTAATATATACTACTGTACAGAAGTTTTAGGCAGGTGTGGAAAAAAATGCTGCAAACTAAGTATTCTTTCAAAAATAGAAACGTTTAATAGTTTATTTTTAGCCATTAACAAAATGCAAAGTGAATGAGCAGAAGAGAAATCTTAATCTTAGCAATATTTGGTATGATCACCATTTGCCTTAAAAACAGCATCAATTCTTCTAGGTACACTTGCACACAGTGTTTGAAGTAACTCTGCAGGGAGGTTGTTTCAAACATCTTGAAGACCTAACCACCGATCTTCTGTGGATGTAGGCTTGCTCACATCATTCTGTCAATTCATGTAATCCCAGACAGACTCAATGATGTTGAGGTCAGGGCTCTTTGGGGGCCGTATAATCACTTCCAGGACTCCTTGTTCTTCTTTATACTGAAGATGGTTCTTAATGACCATGGCTGTATGTGTGGGGTCGTTCTGCAGCAGAATAAATTTGGAGCCAATCAGATGCCTCCTGATAGCATTGCATGATGTATAAGTTCCAGCCTGTATTTCTCAGCATTGCCTACTTCCCTTTTTCATCTTTAACAATTTTTTTTTAAACATAATATACTATATTCTAAGTACTTAATGTGTCTCCCAGCGAATGCATTGCAAGGACTACTGTCCCTGCTAGTTACATACCGGGCATATCAGAGGATTGTTCCCTTATTTGAACTGCTCCTCCAGAGAATCTGACACACCGCTTGCACACTGTGTCTGATTAAGGAGCTGGATGGAAGCTGCAGGAGAAGGATCGTAAGGTCCCTCTCCAGTTAGAATGCCTCCATAGGCATAAATTTGTTTACACCATTTGCAGGTGGTATGCGGGGAGGTCAGTGGTTGGTGAGGAACTGCAGCCATAATGTCAGCTGATGCCCGCTACCGCCACTGTCCCCTGCATGCGCCGAAGGCACTTGTGCTCCCAGAAAACTGGTTGTGGTTTTTCAGTGAGGGTGTGGCCTCACAACTAGAGGTGTGGCTGTATGATGAGGAGAGGATGATGGAAAGGCAGAGGGTGACAGGAGAGAGATAGTGATGGGGAGACAATGATGCAGGGGAGATACAGTAAGTGACAGGGAGATGGTAATGAGAGGGTGATGCCAGGGAGAGGGTGACAGCAGTGGGTGACAGGGAGAGGTTGACAGCAGTGGGTGATGCCAGGGAGCTGGTGACAGGAAGTGGGTGCCAGCAGTCGGTACAAGCTGTGGGTGACAGGGAGAGGGTGACAGCAGTTGGTGCCAGCTGTGGGTGACAGTAGAGGGAGAGGGTGATACTAGGGAGAACACATTACTGTCCCACTCTGTCAGCAGTATGCATACAACATACGCAGTTCAGCCTTGGGTCCCCAGTACAGCATGGGTGAGCTTAGACCCATGTCAAAATAAAGTACCCGCCAATCTCCCCCCATAAATCACAGCCAGCCGCGTCCCACGCCGATAACGGAGAGGAATTAACAAACCTGCTCCCTATGGCGGGGGTGCTCGTCCTTCAGCAGTTCCGCTTCTACAGTGCTGCGCGGCCTGCGCTGGCCGGTGAGTGCGGGATCCGGTCTGAAGATCGACAGTGTCTAGGTCGACAATGTTTAGGTCGACCACTATAGGTCAACAGTCACTAGGTCGACATGGATGGAAGGTCGACATGTGCTAGGTCGACAGGTCTAAAGGTCGACATGAGTTTTTCACATTTTTTTTTCATACTTAACGATCCACGTGGACTACGATTGGAACGGTAAAGTGCGCCGAGCGAAGCAGTAGTGGAGCGAAGGCACCATGCCCGAAGCATGGCGAGCGAACGCGATGCACTAATTTGGGATCCCGGTCACTCTACGAAGAAAACAACACAAAAATAAATAAATCCTCATGTCGACCTTTAGACCTGTCGACCTAGCACATGTCGACCTAGAAACCCTGTCGACCTTCCATCCATGTCGACCTAGTGACTGTCGACCTATAGTGGTCGACCTAAACATTGTCGACCTAGACACTGTCGATTTGATGAACCATACCCGGTGAGTGCACTGCAGGCTGCTGGAGCAAGGGAAGAGGAGATCACTGCCACAGGGCTGGATTAAGCTTTCAGGGAACCCGGGGCACTTCAGTCAGGGGGCCCTGTTCCTCATGTCAGTACTGTGGACCTCCGCCCCCTGTGCAAGAGAGAGATATCTGTCTATCTATCCAATCTTATATGTGTTTGTTTATATATAAACAAAGTGTGATCTGCCGGCACTCGCGGTCAGTGTATAAATATTGATAAGGCGGTTACACCTGTAAACTTCTCAATGTTTCAATTTTATAACAAAAAATGTCATCAAGAGTAAAATAAGATAACTGTGGCTTACTTTAAATACTCTTCACCAAGCCCCATATGCAGCTCTGCTTCCTGCTGTCCCAGACTCCCACTGACGTCAGAATGGCGCCCATCCGCAGTGAGCATGATGTCAGCTGAAAATTTTTTTCTTATAATTTTAAATGTTGAGAAGTATACAGATGTAACCGCCATTATTTATACTGTGACCATGAGTGCCGCCCCGCCAGATCACTCTTTCTTTAATCCCTGCATTGGAGGGCACCCAGGACGCTGTACTGTTAGATACGGGTGGTGAGTCCTTGAGAGATAGATATAGATATAGATATATATATCCTCACCCCTTATATATTTAGTGCCCCCCCTCATCCTTGCCCATTATATATTTAATGATCCACCCATCAAATAAATATTTAATAACCCCTCTCCCTCCCACCCTTCATATATTTAATGAACCTTTCACTCCCACCTTATAAAATATAATATGCAAATGATTCTCCCTGCTCCCCTCCCTCCCCCCTGACTGACCTCAATGCAGGCTTTTTAGAGTCCAGCTCCAGAGTCCCAACTCCTGCAGTAGTGTATCGATCCCGGTCGCCTTCTCAGGGAATGAGACGTCATGAAGTCTCATCCCCCAGTGTCGGCTACACAGCGCTGTCACTGGCACCACCGGAGGAGAGGAGCATGAAGTGTCGCAGCTGCCGCTGGCTCAGCCTGCAGGAGTCGGGGATGATTCTTCTCTCCAGACTCCGCCTCCAGCAGCAGCTCTCTCTCCTCTCTACCATCGCTGCTGGGAGTGGATCCTGGAGACGACAGGATCAACCCTGCACCCCCCCCACCCCCCCACCTTAGTCCGGCACTGCGCTGCCCTACTAACTTTCCCTGTATGGAGGACTGCACCCACTGTTGCTGGGAGACGGGCATAGGGAGGATGACGGGGGTGGGGGCACTGCCACTGGCCAATCATATGTAAAGCAGTGACAGGGGCGTGTCAAAGCGGCACTTCTAGTAGGTGCCGCCTATAGGGATTTTTTTTAATTGGCTTTTACTGCCTGATGCTCAGTCCCGCCCCCCACTTCCGTCTCGTTAACATTGTTAGCTAGAGGCACCGGGAGCGGTGCCTCTGAAACAAATTCAGAACCATTTTTTATAAAGTAGAAATTATTAAGATAATGTAAAGGCTACAGCAGAGACTTATGACACATAATATGTCATAAGTATCTTCTTTATATTATTTTAATAATTAAATACGGGAGGCACTGCCTCCTCTGACTGCACGTCCCCGGTGGCGTAACCCAATGGGGCTAATCTCCAAAACACTTTGTTCTTTAGAGTTTGGTACATGGGGTCGGATCGCATTTCCCATTCTTAATGGGTCTGCAGCACTAATATTGCTTTTGCCGGCGATTTCTGTGAAAGTTCCTGCATTCAGCTGTTGGTACATAGCGGAGAAACATAAAATTATGCAGAAAAAAGTTTGAAAAATAGGACCCCTAGTGTTTTAAAAATAAACTATTAGTGTGATATATAATTCCAATGGGAATGACACATTTGTTATAAATATATTGTTTTAATAACTCAAGCTTCATGTACTGTAGGTAATTTTGTAAGATATACATGGAGTCACTGTATTTATGATGTACTATTATTATGTGCAAAATACTTTATTATGATCTACTACTGTATGCTATTCACAGGCTTCCATTAATGTCCATAGTTGGAACGCCAGCCAAAGCATTGTAGTAGTGAAAAACTGGTTTAAATCTTAAAATAGCTGATATACTTTATGTGCCGGCTGAGACTAGTCCAACTGTGGAGCACAATGCAATTTGTCAGAGAAAAATATTTATAACATGACCGAATTTTCTTTGTGTACCTGATCAAATGATATATTGTATATTACTGTGTATTAGGTTCTGTATGAATTGCCGGATCCCGGCTGTCATGATCGTGACAGCAAGATCTCGTCCGCCAGAATGCCGCTAGCGGGCTGAGCACTAGACTGCACCTTGCGGGCTCGCTGCGCTCACCACGCTGCAGGCACAGTGGCTCGCTGCGCTCACCACAGGTTCTATTCTCCCTCTGTGGGTGTCGTGGACGCCCACAGAGGGAGAATAGCCTGTGTCGCCGGTATTCCGGCATCGGCATTGTGACCACCAGGATCCCGACTAGAGGTATTTTAACAGCTTCCCTGTGTATTGAGAATACACTATAATTTTTGTATTGTCTATAATATCTGTGAAATGGGCTGCTGTTATACTGTGGCTAGAGGTATAATGTGGAGACATGACACCCGGAGCAGGGTCATTACAAGGCGCCCCCACCTATATATATATATCATACAAAGCCCGGCACTCCTCCAATAAATGATGCGCCCCGGTGCCCTCAGTAAAAATGATGGACAGCTTGAAAAAAAGACTGCGGCACTCAGGGTCTTGTAGTTGAAGAATATGTATTAAAGATTCACAGCAAAAAACATCAACGTTTCGGGGTATCTAACCCCTTTGTCAAGATGTGAGAGAGTGTGTGTAGTGAAAAGAGGACTTACCTAAATGGAGAGGGAGCCCGCCAAACCGCTGGAGTGCGGCCGCCCGTGTTCCCGGTGCGTGCCCTGTGCGGCGCTGAGAGGTGACGTGTTAGTGCGTCTCATGAGTGACGGAGCTGCTCCGTTGCTAAGCAACGGCGGGGACGCTGTGAGCCGGGTGACTGTGTAAGATATATATATACTGTAGATTCACACACATTTAGGCACATACATACATAAGCACACATATACACACAGATATACACATACAGTACACAAACACAGATATATGCACATATACGTACACATACACACATACATACAGACATATGCATACATAAACACACACATACTGTATACAAAGATATATATACACACATATGCATAGACATACATAAGCACATACATACACAGACATATACATGTATACACAAACACACATATGCACAGACATAAACACACATTTACACACAAACACTCACATACACAAACACACACAAACACATAGTATACACAGGCATGAACACATACATATACATAGTATACACACATTAATTCTCACCGAGAGGGCAGCAGCAGAGCAGCTCCTCGTTCGAGCCTGGAGGGGCAGAGCATCTATGTGATTGACCTCCATGGGTAGAAGGAAAGGGAAGGGGTGGCCACCACACTGCCTGCATGTTTCATATCACTGAATGCAGATACCTGATCGCCAGGAAGGTTCTTCTAACAAGTCTCCAAACCTCCCCTCTCCCCTTAAAAAGTTAAAACACACCACACTACACTGCTTTGGACTCTCTGCACTGCAAACAGTGACATGGAACATGCTGGCAGTGTGGTGGCCACCCCTTCGCTCTCTTCCAGTCATCTCCTCCTACCCCGAAATCCCGGCTCTCAGCTTTGTTACAGAGATCCGGCGCCTTCTGTCCCCAGCGGCACCTGGAGCTCAAGCTCCACTCGTTCCACCCTCGCTACGCACCTGGTGGCTAGTCTCTGGCAGAGGTAGGGACGCACTTCATCTCTCTGCCCACTTCTGACCTACACATTGGAAGAGGGATGTCAGCCATGGCAAGCACTCCATTCATTGATGAACCATGATCATAGACTCCATGCAGGGGTAAATTAAGGATATCTGCGGCGTCAGGGTCCATTTCAGTTCCGCTAAGCTAAATGACACTTTGGGTAAATTTACTAAGATGGAAGTTGTTGTTTTTTTTTAGAACTGGTGATATTGCCCATAGCAACCAATCCAATTCTATCTATATTCTAGAAGCAGCTAGATAAATGTTATATAGAATCTAATTGCTATGGGCAACATCACCAAGTCTAAAGAAAACTCCCACCTTATTAAATGTACCGTTTGTTTCTCAATGTAACTTATTTTGTTAGTTAAAGACTCTGATACTCTATAACATTCTGAAAGCAACATCAGTCACACACATGCAGATCTAGTTGTTCAAATCCATTACTGAACAACCCTCACACAATTGGACCAATTGCACAGATCTGATTGCTTGGTTTAAATAATCAGATCCAAGTTGTCTCCATAAAATGCGGTCACCAGGTAACCCCACACAAATAAACATCTATCCATCACAATCTAATATCTAGGGTGTACTGTATTAAAAAAAAAAAAAGCTGGACACCCCTGGTTGCCTATAATTATGGCAAGGGCCGGATTAAGGGAGGAGCGACAGGGGCGGTCATCCCGAGTCCCCTACACATTAGGGGCCCCCACACAGAGCAGTGTCTAGATGGAGGTTTACTTCTCTGGCGGCTGAGTAGTGCCGCGGTCGTTCGCTGTGAGTCTCGCGGTATGGTGAGACAGTGTGTGGGATCAGCCAGCGCGTGGTGCTGCTGCTGCAGCACTGGTCTTAACTCTGCGGCTGCTGTCCTGTGGTCAGGCCAGGTGTTTTACGCTACTGGTGTTGGTCCTAACTCAGCGGATGCTGTGCTGTGGTGTGTGTCATGGGGAGGGGGGGTGGGATTGGTGATGGGAAGTAATTTTACTGGGGGCCCCCCACAACTTCATTGCCCCAGGGCCCCCACACCTTAATCACTCCCTGATTCAGGGCCGTCTTTTCGTATGGGCTCAATGGGCACTTGCCCAAGGGACCCAGAAGTATAAGGGCCATAGACTGATAGCTGAGGGTCCCCTCTTTCCAGGGGTACCAGATTTTTAGAAAATCGGTCCTGGGGAACCGGAGATATACAATGTGAAAGCAGTGGTCCCCATCTGAGCCTGTTAATTGCTCTTCCCAGCCACATAGCTCAGGTTCTGTCTGACATAGAGTTTCTCTGAGAGTATAATCCAAAAGCTGGGACTCTCCCCTTTTGGTGGACACTGACAGCTTGTCTCTACTATGCCCAGAACCACAGATATCAGCCTTCCAGCAGCTGATCCCTGCTCCAGCTACACACGCCTAATATGCAGTTTTAGATATTCGTTGGTGAATTGCTCTGACTTCTGAACTCTGATCCCCAAGTCCCCAGAACCCTCTGAAAGGTGGGACTCTCTAGTTTGTTATCCCATTCAAAGCTAAGAAATATATTTTCAGGAACTTGAGATATCTGCAGTCAAGCAAGCTGCCCTCCTACCGGAAAATGATGAATATTAAGCCCATTCCACTATCCACCCTCCCCTACATATTAAACACCCCCTACCACCCTTCATTCAGCCCAATGCCCCCTTCTACAGTTTAGCCCCATCTGTGTAGTAATGGAGTAATTAGAAGAAATTACTGCTCCAGGTCCTACATGCTCAGCGGAAGATAGAACACCCCATACCGCTCACGGGACATCAAAGCTGCCGCTGATAGCACCCCCCACCCCTACCACTGGAGGATGGGTAGGGGACCCAGTGCATTGCTGTGCCCAGGGGCCTACACTGCTGTTAAGACGGCCCTGCCCTGATTATGGCTAACATGATGGCAAAGGGACATCTCGGTAACTTTGAAAGGAGATGATTGTTGTGGTGTGTTTGGAAAGAGCTCCAGAACCGATGAGCAACTGCTAATTTTTTACAGTCTGTTCTATTAAAAGAGCAGGATATTCTAGTTCGATTGCAGTGCACAAACCAGCATACCTGGCAGTCTGCATTTGCAACTTTGCAAAGGCCACAGGTAATGGTATATCAAGCAATGGAAGAATATAATATGAACAGGTGAATCATTCTTCATTAAGTTTCAACAAGTGGATGAGAATGTATATGTGATGCCAACTTTAATTGTACTGTTGCTGGAGCTTGTTTACAACAATGCAGGGATCTGATTGTTCCGTAATTGTTGTATGGCACATTTTTAAGGTCTAATTTGGGTGCAGTCAATTCCTTAAAAAGCAAGGTCAACACTAACTGATACTTAATGGAACTACGAGATCATCTTTACCCCATGTTGCAGCATTTCTTCAAAAACAGGTTAGTTGTCTGCCCTATCCATGTAGCATGTGCGCTCATGCTTCGATTTAATGAGAATGACCTTGCCTTGCCCTTCCTTAAGCTTGGTAGGTACACACTTCCCTATAGGAATGTTGCTAGTGTCCCGTGGCTATATCATGGGTACAAACAGGGTCGGTGCTAGGGTGTTCGGCGCCTCCCTGAAAACTATAAGTTTGCGCCCTCCCATACATTACAAAGGGACAGTGCGCGTCAAAAAAAGGTATGTGGTCTGACAAGGAACGTAGTAGTGCAGCTTACACAGAATGCCCACAGAAATTATTCACATTCTCTTGCCTGACTCTCCCTCTCTCTCCTTACTTTTACTCTGTCAGGCTGAAACTGGAGCAGCATGCCCTCCTCAAAGGAGGCTTTTTCATGCGGCTGCCTGTCAGTGTGTCAGGCACAGCAGCTGGCAGCAGGGAGGACAGGGCGGCGCAGCAAAGGGATGCAGAGCAGGGAGAGTGCTTCTCCAGCCTGGTGCCTACCTGTTCTGCATCCCTTTGCTGAGCTGGTAGCGCCAGGCCTGGGTAAACACTAGATGATGTACCTGATATGATGCTCTGATTCGTGGGGTCAGCCAAGATATTGTGTGTACCCAGCTTAACAATGCAGCACGTCATGTTCTCTCTCTCCCCCCCCCCCCCCCCCCTCCTTTAGACCTGGCAACGGCAAGTGTGTATGCACTAGCTGATGTAGGATACCTGTCGCGGTAATGTCGGGCTGGGTACACATCTCTAATGCAGCTTTCACATCTCAATGCCGGGTTGCACCCGTGAATTGGAAACTGGTCCTTCCTGGGTTCGACCTGGCATTGGACCCTTTCAGACTGGCTTCCCGACTCAGCAGTAAACCAGGTCAGGTTGCCATTGGGGGCGGGGACAGAGGTGGCATCAGGGGTGGGTGCGGAGGCGGTGCTGGGAGATGAGATCCTTTCCACGCCGCCTCTGCCTATACTGTGAATGGGTCCCGGGTCTCATCGACCCGGCAATCCGTTCACACTGCACCTGACCCGGTAATAATCTGGGAATAACACCTCTTTATTCCCGGATTGAAATACTGGGTCAGGCAACCGGGAATTTGGGAGTGACCCCTTTCACACCACACAGTGACCCGTGTCGACCCTGCAGTATGCCGGGTCGATAGCAGGTTGTTTTTTGTGGTGTGAAAGGGCTATGTTTGTACCCAGCATCACCCGATCTGAACCTAATCAAGTACAGTATATATCAGATATTCTACATCGATGCTTCAGAGAGTGTCCAATGACTGGTAGCCAAATATCTGAATGGCTTTCTTATGGAAAATGTTGTTTTATTCTTTCTACATAATTCCAGAAGGGGAACAACTTCCTTATATACAGTATACAATAAGTGGGCACGTCTCAGGTGTATGTTATATATAATTATTTTTAAACATATTAAAATCGCTACAATTAAATAACTAAGAAAAAAAAATGTACTACACTTTATAATGGACCCAAAATTTGCTAAACATGTGACTTTACAGAAAATTGGATTTATTTAAATTATCCAAACTGCAAACTATAAAAAACAATCAATGGTTTTCATTGATCGTGAAAAGTTATGTATTCCTCCCCCCATGCTGAATGCATGTACATTGAAAAATGCAGAGGTGATCAGTGGAACACTTCTACCCAGTGCTTGAAAACTAAAATGGCCATTCACATTATGTAACATTTCAAGTCCCTGTAAGGGTGGCCTGATTCAAAGATTTCGTTAGTGGCACTGCCGCTGCATACAATGCTGTAAAAAGCCGCACACCGCTGGCTTCTCTGATCCGTGGCTGCATCCGAAGACGCAGCATTGGATCACCTGTGTGAACATCAGACCTTTGTGTAACCCTCATGTTACTCATGATGCCTGACCCAATCATGCTGCAAGGGCCAGTGAAGCTGTGTGAAAGGATGTAGCCAATAGCTTCGGCACCAGTGGCATCACAAGGGGGGCGCGTCCTACACTCGGGTGTCACCCGCAGAGGGTTGACACCAAAGTGCCGGCTCCTGCTCGGTGACAGGGGCCGGGTGTTGCACTGTTACATTATGTGCAGCAACCCGACTCTTGTCACCCCGTAGAAGCCAGCACAGCAGGCAGGCCGCATCTCCCGGACCCTGAAGTGACGAAAATGGGGTCGGGACACTTAGCCCTGCCCCTCCTGTGAAACCACACCCATTCAATGAAGCTTTGCCCCTTTTGTGGCCGTTCCGGGTTTTAATTAGTGTGAGAGATGTCATACACTACCCCCCCGCCCCCGTGTTTTCTGGAATGCTGCCTGTCGCCACCCACAAACGCCAGCTGCAAGTCATTAATGCTGCTCCTTTGGGGCACTGAGACTGATGTCACAGGACCAGATCTGAACATGCGCAGTGTAGCTCCTGCACGTACACATATACGCCAATCATTGAAGATTTATGTAACTATTGGATTTACAGAAATCTCTGAATCAGGCCAAGAGTTCTGAATTTTCAGTGTGTTGTGATCTTTAGAGACTTTGATTCTATAGGAACACAAAGTCCAAAGGTATCATACGATGTTACAGTATCTGTTATATCACGGTAGCACTGGTTTTACTCTGCGCTGTACTGATAAAGGAAAGAAAAAAATAACTTTATTACAATATACTGTATATTTATAATATAATTAGAACCTGGTAAATATGAGAGATTTCCAGCATAATGCATTGTTTAGCTATAGACCAGTGGTAAAGAACAAGAGTCCACACTGAGTGACTTCCAGCTGTGCCTTAAAATAAGTGCCTTATAAGTCAAGATATTGAAAGACACAGCAGGAGACTGTTCGTCAGAAAGGGATGCAGAAAGAAAAAAGTACTCCTTTGAACTACTTAAACCTATTCTGTATGTACTGGTTTTATCATTTTAAGACTTTTCCTACTACAGTATACTGTATTTGCATAGCCATATATGACTGCATGTCAGGCATGACCCTGAACGATTACTGCTGCTCAGAAACTATCTTTTATAAAACTGGTGATCCATAACTTTTGACTCTGGCTCCAGATACAGATACATTTGACCCAGACAGATTTAAGATGAACCTGTTACAATAATATTAATAATAATAATAATAATTATAATGTTACACAGTCTGGTGTTGTAAACAGCTTTGCAACTTTTTGTCAAAATATAGTATATCACACGCAGTATTAGGATTGGTGGTTGAAATAACTTACTCTGATTTGTGTTTAGAAATAAAACAAAAATCTGATTAGATTTTTTATATATATATATATATATATATATATATATATATATATACAGGTTGAGTATCCCTTATCCAAAATGCTTGGGACCAGAGGTATTTTGGATATGGGATTTTTCCGTATTTTGGAATAATTGCATACCATAATAAGATATCATGGTGATAGGACCTAAGTCTAAGCACAGAATGCATTTATGTTACATATACACCTTATACACACAGCCTGAAGATCATTTTAGCCAATTTTAGCCAATATTTTTTATAACTTTGTGCATTAAACAAAGTGTGTTTACATTCACACAATTCATTTATGTTTCATATGCACCTTATACACACAGCCTGAAGGTCATTTAATACAATATTTTTAATAACTTTGTGTATTAAACAAAATTTGTGTACATTGAGCCATCAGAAAACAAAGGTTTCACTATCTCAATCTCACTCAAAAAAGTCCGTATTTCGGAATATTCCGTATTTCGGAATATTTGGATATGGGATACTCAACCTGTGTGTGTGTATATATATATATATATATATATATATATATACAAATGGAAGAAAAGGACTGCGGCACTCAGGGACGTTTTGAAAAATCGCTGTATTAAATCCAATACATCATTGCATCGACGTTTCGGGGATTTTAACCCCTTCCTCAAGATGTGGTAGAGAGGAAGGGGTTAAAATCCCCGAAACGTCGATGCAATGATGTATTGGATTTAATACAGCGATTTTTCAAAACGTCCCTGAGTGCCGCAGTCCTTTTCTTCCATTTGTGTGCATTTGATCCTGAGGGCACCGGGGCATCTTTCATCCTCTAATACAAGTGAGTGCCGGGCTGTTGATACCAATATATATATATATATATATATATATATATATATATATAAATATATATTTTAGTGATGTGCACCGGACATTTTTCGGGTTTTGTGTTTTGGTTTTGGATTCGGTTCCACGGCCGTGTTTTGGATTCGGACGCGTTTTGGCAAAACCTCCCTGAAATTTTTTTGTCGGATTCGGTTGTGTTTTGGATTTGGGTGTTTTTTTACAAAAAACCCTCAAAAACAGCTTAAATCATAGAATTTGGGGGTCATTTTGATCCCATAGTATTATTAACCTCAATAACCATAATTTCCACTCATTTCCAGTCTATTCTGAACACCTCACACCTCACAATATTATTTTTAGTCCTAAAATTTGCACCGAGGTCGCTGGATGACTAAGCTAAGCGACCCAAGTGGCCGACACAAACACCTGGCCCATCTGGGAGTGGCACTGCAGTGTCAGACAGGATGGCAGATTAAAAAAATTGTCCCCAAACAGCACATGATGCAAAGAAAAAAAGAGGCGCAATGAGGTAGCTGTGTGACTAAGCTAAGCGACCCAAGTGGCCCACACAAACACCTGGCCCATCTAGGAGTGGCACTGCAGTGTCAGACAGGATGGCAGATTAAAAAAATAGTCCCCAAACAGCACATGATGCAAAGAAAAAAAGAGGCGCAATGAGGTAACTGTGTGACTAAGCTAAGCGACCCAAGTGGCCGACACATACACCTGGTCCATCGAGGAGTTGCACTGCAGTGTCAGACAGGATAGCACTTCAAAAAATAGTCCCCAAACAGCACATGATGCAAAGAAAAAAAATAGGCGCAATGAAGTAGCTGTGTGACTAAGCTAAGCGACCCAAGTGGCCCACACAAACACCTGGCCCATCTAGGAGTGGCACTGCAGTGTCAGACAGGATGGCAGATTAAAAAAATAGTCCCCAAACAGCACATGATGCAAAGAAAAAAAGAGGCGCAATGAGGTAACTGTGTGCCTAAGCTAAGCGACCCAAGTGGCCGACACATACACCTGGTCCATCGAGGAGTTGCACTGCAGTGTCAGACAGGATGGCACTTCAAAAAATAGTCCCCAAACAGCACATGATGCAAAGAAAAATGAAAGAAAAAAGAGGTGCAAGATGGAATTGTCCTTGGGCCCTCCCACCCACCCTTATGTTGAATAAACAGGACATGCACACTTTAACAAACCCATCATTTCAGCGACAGGGTCTGCCACACGACTGTGACTGAAATGACTGGTTGGTTTGAGCCCTCACCAAAAAAGAAGCAATCAATCTCTCCTTGCACAAACTGGCTCTACAGAGGCAAGATGTCCACCTCCTCCTCATCCTCCAATTCCTCACCCCTCTCACTGTGTACATCCCCCTCCTCACAGATTATTAATTCGTCCCCACTGGAATCCACCATCTCAAGTCCCTGTGTACTTCCTGGAGGCAATTGCTGGTGTATGTCTCCACTGAGGAATTGATTATAATTCATTTTGATGAACATCATCTTCTCCACATTTTCTGGAAGTTACCTCGTACGCCGATTGCTGACAAGGTGAGCGGCTGCACTAAACACTCTTTCGGAGTACACACTGGAGGAGGGGCAACTTAGGTAAAATAAAGCCAGTTTGTGCAAGTTCCTCCAAATTGCCTCTTTTTCCTGCCAGTATACGTACGGACTGTCTGACGTGCCTACTTGGATGCGGTCACTCATATAATCCTCCACCATTCTTTCAATGGTGACAGGATCATATGCAGTGACAGTAGACGACATGTCAGTAATCGTTGGCAGGTCCTTCAGTCCGGACCAGATGTCAGCACTCGCTCCAGACTGCCCTGCAGCACCGCCAGCGGGTGGGCTCGGAATTCTTAGCCTTTTCCTCGCAGCCCCAGTAGCGGGAGAATGTGAAGGAGGAGCTGTTGACGGGTCACGTTCCGCTTGACTTGACAATTTTCTCATCAGCAGGTCTTTGAACCTCTGCAGACACAAGGAAAGAGAGATACAACGTAGGTTTTAAATCTAGGATCGAGCACGGTGGCCAAAATGTGGTGCTCTGATTTCAACAGATTGACCACCCGTGAATCCTGGTTAAGCGAATTAAGGGCTCCATCCACAAGTCCCACATGCCTAGCGGATTAACTATGTATTAGCTCCTCCTTCAATCTCTCCAGCTTCTTCTGCAAAAGCCTGATGAGGGGAATGACCTGACTCAGGCTGGCAGTGTCTGAACTTACTTCACGTGTGGCAAGTTCAAAGGGTTGCAGAACCTTGCACAACGTTGAAATCATTCTCCACTGCGCTTGAGTCAGGTGCATTCCCCCTCCTTTGCCTATATCATAGGTAGCTGTATAGGCTTGAATGGCCTTTTGCTGCTCCTCCATCCTCTGAAGCATATAGAGGGTTGAATTCCACCTCGTTACCACCTCTTGCTTCAGATGATGGCAGGGCAGGTTCAGGAGTGTTTGCTGGTGCTCCAGTCTTCGGCACGCGGTGGCTGAATGCCGAAAGTGGCCCGCAATTCTTCGGGCCACAGACAGCATCTCTTGCACGCCCCTGTCATTTTTCAAATAATTCTGCACCACCAAATTCAATGTATGTGCAAAACATGGGACGTGCTGGAATTTGCCCAGATGTAATGCACGCACAATATTGGTGGCGTTGTCCGATGTCACAAATCCCCTGGAAAGTCCAATAGGGGTAAGCCATTCTGCGATGATGTTCCTCAGTTTCCGTAAGAGGTTGTCAGCTGTGTGCCTCTTATGGAAAGCGGTGATACAAAGCGTAGCCTGCCTAGGAACGAGTTGGCGTTTGCGAGATGCTGCTACTGGTGCCGCCGCTGCTGTTCTTGCTGCGGGAGGCAATACATCTACCCAGTGGGCTGTCACAGTCATATAGTCCTGAGTCAGCCCTGCTCCACTTGTCCACATGTCCGTGGTTAAGTGGACATTGCGTACAACTGCATTTTTTAGGACACTGGTGACTCTTTTTCTGACGTCTGTGTACATTTTCGATATCGCCTGCCTAGAAAAGTGGAACCTACATGGTATTTGGTACCAGGGACACAGTACCTCAAGCAATTCTCTAGTTCCCTGTGAATTAACGGTGGATACCGGAAACACGTTTTTCACCACCCAGGCTGCCAAGGCCTGAGTTATCCGCTTTGCAGCAGGATGACTGCTGTGATATTTCATCTTCCTCGCAAAGGACTGTTGGACAGTCAATTGCTTACTGGAAGTAGTACAAGTGGTCTTCCGACTTCCCCTCTGGGATGACGATCAACTCCCAGCAGCAACAACAGCAGCGCCAGCAGCAGTAGGCGTTACACTCAAGGATGCATCGGAGGAATCCCAGGCAGGAGAGGACTCATCAGACTTGACAGTGACATGGCCTGCAGGACTATTGGCTTTCCTGTGTAAGGAGGAAATTGACACTGAGGGAGTTGGTGGTGTGGTTTGCAGGAGTTTGGTTACAAGAGGAAGGGATTTAGTTGGCAGTGGACAGCTTCCGCTGTCATCCAAAGTTTTTGATCTTGTCAATGACCTGTGATGAATGCGCTGCAGGTGACGTATAAGGGAGTATGTTCCTAGGTGGCTGACGTCCTTACCCCTACTTACTACAGCTTGACAAAAGCAACACATGGCTTGACACCAGTTGTCCGCATTTCTGTTGAAATAATTCCACACCGAAGAGGTGATTTTTTTTGTAATTTGACCAGGCATGTCAATGGCCATATTCGTCCCATGGACAACAGGTGTCTCCCCGGGTGCCTGACTTAAACAAACCACCTCACCATCAGAATCCTCCTTGTCAATTTCCTCCTCAGCACCAGCAACACCCATATCCTCATCCTGGTGTACTTCAACAGTGACATCTTCAATTTGACTATCAGGAACTGGACTGCGGGTGCTCCTTCCAGCACTTGCAGGGGGCGTGCAAATGGTGGAAGGCGCCACCTCTTCCCATCCAGTGTTGGGAAGGTCAGGCATCGCAACCAACACAATTGGACTCTCCTTGGGGATTTGTGATTTAGAAGAACGCACAGTTCTTTGCTGTGCTTTTGCCATCTTAACTCTTTTAATTTTTCTAGCGAGAGGATGAGTGCTTCCATCCTCATGTGAAGCTGAACCACTAACCATGAACATAGGACAGGGCCTCAGCCGTTCCTTGCCACTCCGTGTCGTAAATGGCATATTGTCAAGTTTACGCTTCTCATCAGACGCTTTTAATTTTGATTTTTGGGTCATTTTACTGAAATTTAGTTTTTTGTATTTTACATGCTCTCTACTATGACATTGGGCATCGGCCTTGGCAGACGACGTTGATGGCATTTCATCGTCTTGGCCATGACTAGTGGCAGCAGCTTCAGCACGAGGTGGAAGTGGATCTTGATCTTTCCCTATTTTACCCTCCACATTATTGTTCTCCATTTTTTAATGTGTGGAATTATATGGCAGTAATATATCAATAGCAATGGCCTACTACTATATATACTGCGCACGACAACTAAAATGCACCACAGTTACGGATGGATAGTATACTTGACGACACAGAGGTAGGTGGAGCAGTGGCCTACTGTAACGTACTGCTATATATAATATACTGGCGGTCAGCAAAATTATGCACTGCCCTCCTACTATATAAACACTGCACCACTTAAATGCACCACAGGGACGGATGGATAGTATACTTGATGACACAGAGGTAGGTAGAGCAGTGGCCTACTGTAGCGTACTTCTATATATTATATACTGGTGGTCAGCAAAATTATGCACTGTCCTCTTACTATATATACACTGCACCACTTAAATGCACCACAGGGATGGATGGATAGTATACTTGATGACACAGAGGTAGGTAGAGCAGTGGCCTACTGTACCGTACTGCTATATATTATATACTGGCGGTCAGCAAAATTATGCACTGCCCTCCTACTATATATATACCGCACCACTTAAATGCACCACAGGGATGGATGGATAGTATACTTGACGACACAGAGGTAGGTAGAGCAGTGGCCTACTGTACCGTACTGCTATATATTATATACTGGCTGTCAGCAAAATGATGCACTGCCCTCCTACTATATATACACCGCACCACAGGGATGGATGGATAGTATACTTGACGACACTGAGGTAGGTAGAGCAGTGGCCTACTGTACCGTACTGCTATATATTATATATACTGGTGGTCAGCAAAATTATGCACTGTCCTCCTACTATATATACACTGCACCACTTAAATGCACCACAGGGATGGATGGATAGTATACTTGACGACACAGAGGTAGGTAGAGCAGTGGCCTACTGTACCGTACTGCTATATATTATATACTGGCGGTCAGCAAAATTATGCACTGCCCTCCTACTATATATACACCGCACCACTTAAATGCACCACAGGGATGGATAGTATACTTGACGACACAGAGGTAGGTAGAGCAGTGGCCTACTGTACCGTACTGCTATATATTATATACTGGTGGTCAGCAAAATTATGCACTGCCCTCCTACTATATATATACCGCACCACTTAAATGCACCACAGGGATGGATGGATAGTATACTTGATGACACAGAGGTAGGTAGAGCAGTGGCCTACTGTACCGTACTGCTATATATTATATACTGGAGGTCAGCAAAATTATGCACTGCCCTCCTACTATATATACACCGCACCACTTAAATGCACCACAGGGATGGATGGATAGTATACTTGACGACACAGAGGTAGGTAGAGCAGTGGCCCACTGTACCGTACTGCTATATATTATATACTGGAGGTCAGCAAGATTATGCACTGCCCTCCTACTATATATACACCCAACCACTTAAATGCACCACAGGGATGGATAGTATACTTGACGACACAGAGGTAGGTAGAGCAGTGGCCTACTGTACCGTACTGCTATATATTATATACTGGTGGTCAGCAAAATTATGCACTGTCCTCCTACTATATATATACCGCACCACTTAAATGCACCACAGGGATGGATGGATATTATACTTGACGACACAGAGGTAGGTAGAGCAGTTTCCTACTGTACCATACTGCTATATATTATATACTGGTGGTCAGCAAAATTACGCACTGTCCTCCCACTACTGCGCACAACAACTAAAATGCACCACAGGTATGGATGGATAGTATACTTGACGACACAGAGGTCGATAGAGCAGTGGACTACTGTACCGTACTGCTATATATTATATACTGGTTGTCAGCAAAATTATGCACTGTCCTCCTACTATATATACACCACACAACAACTAAAATGCACCACAGGTATGGATGGATAGTATACTTGACGACACAGAGGTAGGTAGAGCAGTGGACTACTGTACCATACTGCTATACTGGTGGTCACTGGTCAGCAAAATTCTGCACTGTCCTGTCCTCCTATTCTACAATGCAGCACAGATATGGAGCGTTTTTCAGGCAGAGAATGTAGATATTTTCAGCACACTCAGCACAGATATTTGCAAGCACACTGAGCACAGATACTTGCAGCACACTGAGCACAGATACTTGCAGCACATGAGCACAAATATTTGCAGCACACTGAACACAACTGAGAGGACGCTGCACGTCCTCTCCCTATCATCTCCAATGCACGAGTGAAAATGGCGGCGACGTGCAGCTCCTTATATAGGATACGAATCTTGCGAGAATCCGAGAATCCGACAGCGGGATGATGACGTTCGGGCGCGCTCGGGTTAACCGAGCAAGACGGGAGGATCCGAGTCTGCCTCGGACCCGTGTAAAATGGGTGAAGTTCGGGTGGGTTCGGATTCCGAGGAACCGAACCCGCTCATCACTAATATATATATATATATATAATTACAATGCTCCATTTATTTGTCACAGCGAAGTGGACAGTCCTATATACTGATAGGAGCATGATGACTGTGCCTGAGACGCTTCAGATGACGCTATCTAACAGTGTTCAATAAAAAACGTGAAGACTGTTTTTTGTTTTTCTTCTTTTTTTTTCTTTTTTTCCTTATGATTTCATATGTATTTATAAATTCATGATTTTCTCTGTTTTGTAACTGATCAAACAATGGTGTTTCTAATGGATGCACACTTGGCACTTAGGATTGACCAATGTTCCAGTGCGGTGTGCCAGCTTTCTATATTTCTCCTGTGGCACCATCTATCTAGTAATGTATTCTAAAAGATAGCGCCATACAGGAACTCTATTCTGTGAATGCACCATTTATCTAAATTTATCACCATAAAGATGACGCCATGGGAGAAGCATAGGGAACTGGCACAATCAAACATGTAGACTCCTCTTAACAAGACCATGTATGGAACATTAAATTATTTTAGTGCATTGGACTGTAGGAACACTTACAGGTAATAGGTTTGCAAAGCCAGAAAGGTTACAAACTATTGTTACATTTAATGACCTATAGAGGCAGATTTAGTTGTTATGTGCATTGTGATTGAACATGCCCCTTCTAAGTACAGTAGTTAAAAAAGAACCACACAGTTTTGACTGTCCAGCCACTAATGGTTTCAACTGTCAAAACTCTGTAGAAATCAAGCGCACTAAAACTAACTTTCCACAGATTGGTACCAATTTTATATAATATTTGCAGCTCCCAATAGAGTATTCTACCGTACTCAGAAATAAACACTAAAAGCATATAACATATGAAAATATATCACAAGGAAGCGCATATATATAAAGTTTGATTAAAAATTATTATGTTTTTTATTTAATTATCAATTTTCTTAATAATGCACTGCATAATGTATAAAACTTTAAAACACACCAAATACTGCAGTACAAAAGTCCAGTAAACTGTAACGTTATTAGTATTACCGTCCAAGTAACCGTATACCGCTGGAGCTCCAATAATGATATTCTTTAAGCACACATAGTGCTATTTATGTAACTCCCCGGTGAAGGACTGGTTAACTTGTAATAAAATACGTTGTTACTTTGTATCCATAAGCCAGAGGAATAAACTTTGTACAAGCGTTCACAGTGTGCCTGCCGCACAGCAGCTAGTGTCCCCTTCTCTCCCTCCGCCAATGATTAGTGCTCACCACAGCCGTGTGTTGGAGCCTCAGTGCGGCTTGATCTTGAACGGCTTGTGCCGAAGTTCTCTGTCGGGAGCGGCGGTAACAGCAGCGTCCACGGGGGGAGGGTGTACACTCTCAAAGCTGATTTTAGGTGATTCCTCCAAGATGTCCTCTGGCATAGAGGGGTTCCGGACAGCCTGCAGGTGTTTGTATGGAATCCTTAACGCGTTTCTCCGTGCTTCCAATCTCACGGTTTCATCAGAAGGTATTAAGGTGCATTAGATTGTCCGTATTTAAATAGCAGGTACCCAATCAGTGGAGAGCATTGATTAATTTAAGTTTTACAGGTGTGTTGATCTTCCAAACCTGTATTATAATATAACATCTCTCATGGTTTCACACATTAAAACCTATAATCAACAGTAACATAAGGCAACAACCTAATTATATTCATTACACAGATATAGAAAACCATTTCATTTATAATATATATTATTTATTATTTATTTATTCATATATCTTACACAAGAGACATAGGAGTTAATTTTCATTTTAAATCCTTTTTAGATGATAACTATACTGTCGTATAGCTCAAAGCAATGTGAAGCCATATGGCTCAGCGTGCTAAGGCTCCCACCTGCAACCAGGGAGACCCGGGTTCGAATCACCCTCAGAGCCCAGGAAGAAAAGATTTTTAATTTATTTCAAATTCTTATTTTCATATTAGTTATACTTACTAAAATTATCAAAACCAGACGTGACTTAATTCTAAAGAATCTCTCACATATATACTCTCTTAACATGATTAAGTTTCAAATCTCATATAGATATAATAATTTAATTTAGTAGTATATATAAGAATTTTTATATAAACATAATTGTCTATAGCATCCTAAACATATTATTTGGAAAAGATCAAGCTTATCATACCATATTATAACTATATAGGCTTAATATATCCCTCAGATCTTCATAATATAAGCTCTTTATTATTTTAATCTATATATACACATTCCATATATTCATTTTATCTTTCCAAAAATTTTTGTGTGTGTATATATCTCTCTCTCATGCTCTTAAATATTATCTTTAATCCCTTAAAGAATATATACCCGATATTGTTCCCCAGGGATCTCCTTCTTTTCACATTATGCAGTTAAATATCATATTGCTCATTAAAATGTCCTATATATTATTAATCTCAATTGAATCATTCAAACCATTCGGAGACAGTGTACCCAGGGAGAAGATCCAAAACGCTTCGCGTTTGCATAGGAGATTGAATCTATCCCCCCCTCTTGTTGTACTTTTAACATGTTCCACTCCCTGGATCCTAATCACTGAGACATTACCATGATGTTTATACTTCACATGTCGCACTAAACTGTGTGTACTAACCCCCCGTCTTATATTATTTTTATGTTCTAAGCATCTAATATGTAACATTCTAGTAGTACGGCCTACATACTGTATGCCGCATACACACGTAATTACATATATAACATATGTGGTACGGCAGTTAATATTTTGTTGTATATCGAACGTGGTCCGTTTGAATAAGATGTAATAGTTATACTTTTATCCACCATAATGCTACATGTGGAACATCCTTACTTTCTACATCTTTGTACACCCTCCCCCCGTGGACGCTGCTGTTACCGCCGCTCCCGACAGAGAACTTCGGCACAAGCCGTTCAAGATCAAGCCGCACTGAGGCTCCAACACACGGCTGTGGTGAGCGCTAATCATTGGCGGTGGGGAGAGAAGGGGACACTAGCTGCTGTGCGGCAGGCACACTGTGAACGCTTGTAGTTCCTACAAAGTTTATTCCTCTGGCTTATGGCTACAAAGTAACAACGTATTTTATTACAAATTAACCAGTCCTTCACCGGGGAGTTACATAAATAGCACCAGGTGTGCTTAAAGAATATCCATATTGGAGCTCCAGCAGTATACGCAGAGGCAGAACTCTGGGAGGCAACGGAGTCATCTGCCACCGGGCTCCTGCTCTGAAGGGGGCACCTCTCCTCCCATTCTGTGACACCATTGAATTAAGTTAATTGATAGCTGCTACTATCTTTTCAGTGGCCGACTTCCTCACTGGTCCCTGCACCTTACAAATCACACCCTTTTTTATTATGCTGTAGATATACATTTTACAAGTGTCATACCCAGGATTAGAAACCACAACCTATTACACTGGAAGCAGGAACCTTACTGATGAAGCTATTTGCTCCTGCATAGGAAATATGAGAGTTATAACTATATGAAGTTACTTCTCCGACAATTACACAAAACTTCATATAGTTAGAATTCTCATGCTTTCTCTACAGGAGCAAATAGCTCCATCAGTAAAGTGTCTGCAGTTAGTGTAACAGGTCATGGGTTCTAATCCTGGGTATGACTGCTAAGAAATGTGTGATTTAAAACAAAAGATAATTAAATGTATAAATACAGTATATACATTTTTTCGGAATACTCCATATACACACACACACACGCGCGCGCGCACGCACGCACGCACGCACACATACATACATACATACATACTGTAGATTTATCTTAATATAGGAAATAGGGGGGCACCAATATTTATCTTGCCTCCGGGCAACTGTGACGAACTTACGCCACTGGGTATACGGTTACTTGGACGGTAATACTAATAACGTTACAGTTTACTGGACTTTTGTACTGCAGTATTTGGTGTGTTTTAAAGTTTTATACATTATGCTGTGCATTATTAAGAAAATTGATAATGAAATAAAAAACATAATAATTTTTAATCAAACTTAATATATATATGCGCTTCCTTGTGATATATTTTCATATGTTATATGTTTTAAGTACAGTAGTTCTCTTATACTACCAAACAGTCCTAATTTGAAATATTGGTAAAATTAAAATAGTGCACCACATTCTCAGGCAATGAACAGTGTCATAGTAATGTCTAGTACAGTATGCTTGAATGGAATGGATCTGAAACCTAAGTGAGGGGTCTAGAGTGCAGTTGGTTGCAGTGCCGTAACTAGAGATTTTTGGTGACCTGTGCCAGAAAGTGCATTGGTGACACTCCATCCCCCGCAGTGTAAATAGGGAGAGCGTGTGCCAGAAAAAGGGAGTGATCTTGTTGGGAAGGGGCATGGCCACACAACAGTACCTCCCCAATTCAAACTATGCTGCACAGTAGTGTCCCTTATTCACTAGTGATGAGCGGGTTCAGTTCCTCGGAATCCGAACCCCCCCGAACTTCACCCATTTTACACGGGTCCGAGGCAGACTCGGATTCTCCCGTATGGCTCGGTTAACCCGAGCGTGCCCAAACGTCATCATCCCGCTGTTGGATTCTCGTGAGATTCGGATTCTATATAAGGAGCCGCGCGTCGCCGACATTTTTCACTCGTGCATTGGAAATGATAGTGAGAGGACGTGGCTGGCGTCCTCTCACTTTGTTTCAGGGGGCTGCAAATATCTTTATTCTGGGGACCAGCAGTATTATAGGAGGAGTACAGTGCAGAGTTTTGCTGACCAGTGACCACCAGTATTATACGTTCTCTGCCTGAAAAACGCTCTATATCTGTGCTCAGTGTGCTGCATATATCTGTGCTCACACTGCTTTATTGTGGGGACTGGGGACCAGCAGTATTATATAGGAGGAGTACAGTGCAGAGTTTTGCTGACCAGTGACCACCAGTATTATACGTTCTCTGCCTGAAAAACGCTCCATATCTGTGCTCAGTGTGCTGCATATATCTGTGCTCACACTGCTTTATTGTAGGGACTGGGGACCAGCAGTATTATATAGGAGGAGTACAGTGCAGAGTTTTGCTGACCAGTGACCACCAGTATTATACGTTCTCTGCCTGAAAAATGCTCCATATCTGTGCTCAGTGTGCTGCATATATCTGTGCTCACACTGCTTTATTGTGGGGCTGGGGACCAGCAGTATTATATAGGAGGAGTACAGTGCAGAGTTTTGCTGACCAGTGACCACCAGTATTATACGTTCTCTGCCTGAAAAACGCTCCATATATGTGCTCAGTGTGCTGCATATATCTGTACTCACACTGCTTTATTGTGGGAACTGGGGACCAGCAGTATTATATAGGAGGAGTACAGTGCAGAGTTTTGCTGACCAGTGACCACCAGTATTATACGTTCTCTGCCTGAAAAACGCTCCATATCTGTGCTGCATTGTAGTATATAGTAGGAGTACAGTGCATCATTTTGCTGACCACCAGTATATAATATATAGGAGTACGGTACAGAAGGCCACTGCTCTACCTACCTCTGTGTCGTCAAGTATACTATCCATCCATACCTGTGGTGCATTTCAGTTTTGCATAGTTTGCTGACCACCAGTATATAATATATAGCAGTACGGTACAGTAGGCCACTGCTCTACCTACCTCTGTGTCGTTAAGTATACTATCCATCCATACCTATGGTGCATTTCAGTTTTGCACAGTTTGCTGACCACCAGTATATAATATATAGCAGTACGGTACAGAAGGCCACTGCTCTACCTACCTCTGTGTCGTCAAGTATACTATCCATCCATACCTGTGGTGCATTTCAGTTTTGCACAGTTTGCTGACCACCAGTATATAATATATAGCAGTATGGTACAGAAGGCCACTGCTCTACCTACCTCTGTGTCGTCAAGTATACTATCCATCCATACCTGTGGTGCATTGCAGTTTTGCACAGTTTGCTGACCACCAGTATAAAATATATAGCAGTACGGTACAGTAGGCCACTGCTCTACCTACCTCTGTGTCGCCAAGTATACTATCCATCCATACCTGTGGTGCATTTCAGTTTTGCACAGTTTTCTGACCACAAGTATATTATATATAGCAGTACGGTACAGTAGGCCACTGCTCTACCTACCTCTGTGTCGTCAAGTATACTATCCATCCATACCTGTGGTGCATTTCAGTTTTGCACAGTTTGCTGACCACCAGTATATAATATATAGCAGTACGGTACAGTAGGCCACTGCTCTACCTACGTCTGTGTCGTCAAGTATACTATCCATCCATACCTGTGGTGCATTTCAGTTGTGCGCAGTATATATATAGTAGGCCATTGCTATTGATACTGGCATATAATTCCACACATTAAAAAATGGAGAACAAAAATGTGGAGGGTAAAATAGGGAAAGATCAAGATCCACTTCCACCTCGTGCTGAAGCTGCTGCCACTAGTCATGGCCAAGACGATGAAATGCCATCAACGTCGTCTGCCAAGGCCGATGCCCAATGTCATAGTAGAGTGCATGTAAAATCCAAAAAACAAAAGTTCAGTAAAATGACCCAAAAATCAAAATTAAAAGCGTCTGAGGAGAAGCGTAAACTGGCCAATATGCCATTTACGACATGGAGTGGCAAGGAACGGCTGAGGCCCTGGCCTATGTTCATGGCTAGTGGTTCAGCTTCACATGAGGATGGAAGCACTCATCCTCTCGCTAGAAAAATGAAAAGACTTAAGCTGGCAAAAGCACAGCAAAGAACTGTGCGTTCTTCTAAATCACAAATCCCCAAGGAGAGTCCAATTGTGTCGGCTGCAATGCCTGACCTTCCCAACACTGGACGGGAAGAGGTGGCGCCTTCCACCATTTGCACGCCCCCTGCAAGTGCTGGAAGGAGCACCCGCAGTCCAGTTCCTGATAGTCAAATTGAAGATGTCACTGTTGAAGTACACCAGGATGAGGATATGGGTGTTGCTGGCGATGAGGAGGAAATTGACAGGAGGATTCTGATGGTGAGGTGGTTTGTTTAAGTCAGGCACCCGGGGAGACACCCGTTGTCCGTTAGACGAATATGGCCATTGACATGCCTGGTCAAATTACAAAAAAAAATCACCTCTTCGGTGTGGAATTATTTTAACACCAATGCGGACAACAGGTGTCAAGCCGTGTGTTGCCTTTGTCAAGCTGTAATAAGTAGGGGTAAGGACGTTAACCACCTCGGAACATCCTCCCTTATACGTCACCTGCAGCGCATTCATCATAAGTCAGTGACAAGTTCAAAAACTTTGGATGACAGCGGAAGCAGTCCACTGACCCCTAAATCCCTTCCTCTTGTAACCAAGGTCCTGCAAACCACACCACCAACTCCCTCAGTGTCAATTTCCTCCTTACACAGGAAAGCCAATAGTCCTGCAGGCCATGTCACTGGCAAGTCTGATGAGTCCTCTCCTGCCTGGGATTCCTCCGATGCATCCTCGAGTGTAATGCCTACTGCTGCTGGCACTGCTGTTGTTGCTGCTGGGAGTCAATCGTCATCCCAGAGGGGAAGTCGGAAGACCACTTGTACTACTTCCAGTAAGCAATTGACTGTCCAACAGTCCTTTGCGAGGAAGATGAAATATCACAGCAGTCATCCTGCTGCAAAGCGGATAACTCAGGCCTTGGCAGCCTGGGCGGTGAAAAACGTGTTTCCGTTATCCACCGTTAATTCACAGGCAACTACAGACTTGATTGAGGTACTGTGTCCCCGGTACCAAATACCATCTAGGTTTCATTTCTCTAGGCAGGCGATACCGAAAATATACACAGACCTCAGAAAAAGAGTCACCAGTGTCCTAAAAAATGCAGTTGTACCCAATGTTCACTTAACCACGGACATGTAGACAAGTGGAGCAGGGAAGACTCAGGACTATATGACTGTGACAGCCCACTGGGTGGATGTATTGCCTCCCGCAGCAAGAACAGCAGCTGCGGCACCAGTAGCAGCATCTCGCAAACGCCAACTCGTTCCTAGGCAGGCTACGCTTTGTATCACCGCTTTTCAGAAGAGGCACACAGCTGACAACCTCTTACGGAAACTGAGGAACATCATCGCAGAATGTCTTACCCCAATTGGACTCTCCAGGGGATTTGTGACATCGGACAACGCCACCAATATTGTGCGTGCATTACATCTGAGCAAATTCCAGCACGTCCCATGTTTTGCACATACATTGAATTTGGTGGTGCAGAATTATTTGAAAAATGACAGGGGCGTGCAAGAGATGCTGTCTGTGGCCCGAAGAATTGCGGGCCACTTTCGGCATTCAGCCACCGCGTGCCGAAGACTGGAGCACCAGCAAACACTCCGGAACCTGCCCTGCCATCATCTGAAGCAAGAGGTGGTAACGAGGTGGAATTCAACCCTCTATATGCTTCAGAGGATGGAGGAGCAGCAAAAGGCCATTCAAGCCTATACAGCTACCTACGATATAGGCAAAGGAGGGGGAATGCACCTGACTCAAGCGCAGTGGAGAATGATTTCAACGTTGTGCAAGGTTCTGCAACCCTTTGAACTTGCCACACGTGAAGTAAGTTTAGACACTGCCAGCCTGAGTCAGGTCATTCCCCTCATCAGGCTTTTGCAGAAGAAACTGGAGAGATTGAAGGAGGAGCTAATACAGAGTTAATCCGCTAGGCATGTGGGACTTGTGGATGGAGCCCTTAATTCGCTTAACCAGGATTCACGGGTGGTCAATCTGTTGAAATCAGAGCACTACATTTTGGCCACCGTGCTCGATCCTAGATTTAAAACCTACGTTGTATCTCTCTTTCCGGCAGACACAAGTCTGCAGAGGTTCAAAGACCTGCTGGTGAGAAAATTGTCAAGTCAAGCGGAACGTGACCCGTCAACAGCTCCTCCTTCACATTCTCCCGCAACTGGGGCTGCGAGGAAAAGGCTAAGAATTCCGAGCCCACCCGCTGGCGGTGATGCAGGGCAGTCTGGAGCGAGTGCTGACATCTGGTCCGGACTGAAGGACCTGCCAACGATTACTGACATGTCGTCTACTGTCACTGCATATGATCCTGTCACCATTGAAAGAATGGTGAAGGATTATATGAGTGACCGCATCCAAGTAGGCACGTCAGACAGTCCGTACGTATACTGGCAGGAAAAAGAGGCAATTTGGAGGAACTTGCACAAACTGGCTTTATTTTACCTAAGTTGCCCCCCCTCCAGTGTGTACTCCGAAAGAGTGTTTAGTGCAGCCGCTCACCTTGTCAGCAATCGGCGTACGAGGTAACTTCCAGAAAATGTTGAGAAGATGATGTTCATCAAAATGAATTATAATCAATTCCTCAGTGGAGACATACACCAGCAATTGCCTCCAGGAAGTACACAGGGACCTGAGATGGTGGATTCCAGTGGGGACGAATTAATAATCTGTGAGGAGGGGGATGTACACAGTGAAAGGGGTGAGGAATCGGAGGATGAGGAGGAGGTGGACATCTTGCCTCTGTAGAGCCAGTTTGTGCAAGGAGAGATTGATTGCTTCTTTTTTGGTGGGGGCTCCAAACCAACCAGTCATTTCAGTCACAGTCGTGTGGCAGACCCTGTCGCTGAAATGATGGGTTTGTTAAAGTGTGCACGCCCTGTTTATACAACATAAGGGTGGGTGGGAGGGCCCAAGGACAATTCCATCTTGCACCTCTTTTTTTCTTTCATTTTTCTTTGCATCATGTGCTGTTTGGGGACTATTTTTTGAAGTGCCATCCTGTCTGACACTGCAGTGCCACTCCTAGATGGGCCAGGTGTTTGTGTCAGCCACTTGGGTCGCTTAGCTTAGTCACACAGCTACCTCATTGCGCCTCTTTTTTTCTTTGCATCATGTGCTGTTTGGGGACTATTTTTTTAATCTGCCATCCTGTCTGACACTGCAGTGCCACTCCTAGATGGGCCAGGTGTTTGTGTCGGCCACTTGGGTCGCTTAGCTTAGTCATCCAACGACCTTGGTGCAAATTTTAGGACTAAAAATAATATTGTAAGGTGTGAGGTGTTCAGAATAGACTGGAAATGAGTGGAAATTATGGTTATTGAGGTTAATAATACTATGGGATCAAAATACCCCCAAATTCTATGATTTAAGCTGTTTTTGAGGGTTTTTTGTAAAAAACACCCGAATCCAAAACACACCCGAATCCGACAAAAAATTTTCAGGGAGGTTTTGCCAAAAGGCGTCCGAATCCAAAACACGTCCGCCGAACCGAATCCAAAACACAAAACCCGAAAAATGTTCGGTGCACATCACTATTATTCACATTACATCACACAGCAGTGCCCCTTACACATTACGCCCACACAGCTCATATAGCACTATAGAATCTGTTATAACAGAAATAATTGCTTTAAAATAATAGTGGCACCTATAAGGGAAAAAAATATTAGTAATAATGAGTATGGCTCTCTATTCCAAATGTAAGAGCTGGGGCTATGTGTTTGTAAGTTCCAGGTGGTTTAGTAATAAACAACTCTCCATGTTTTCCCCAACTACTGAATGTTCCAGTTCCCTGTTGAATAGTCTCCGTGTGGTCCATGAGTGTGCCAGTAGTTTGGCCAGTAGTGGTGATGTCACTCTGATCCTGGATGTTCAGCACATGCGTTCCTGGCGTTCAGGCAGAGAAGAAGCTACTGTAATGTTTGTAGCAGTGCACTCGGCAGAAAAGGAGCTAGGTGCACTGCTACATGTAATACACAGTACATGGTATACATAGTTGGTTAGGTTGAAAAAAGACAAAATGTCCATCGGGTTCAACCTGTATTCCAAAATTTAAATAGCACTTGGTTAACCTTGGTTATTTCTATCGGTTAGGAATTTATCCAATCAATTTTGAAACTTTATTTAGCGAGTCCACTCCTCTGGTAGAGAATTCCAAATCCTTACTGCTCTTACTTTAAAGAACCCTTTCCTCCATTGTGTGTGATTTTTTTTTCTTCTAACCTCGGGGTGTCCTGTGTAGCGTTTTTTTGATAAGCAGATCGTCTAAGTCCTTGTATTGTCCCTTAACATATTTATAAATATTAATAATGTCCCCTCTCAGCCGCCTCTCTTCCAGTGTAAACATATCTAACCTTGGAAGTCTTTCCTCATAATTCAGTGCCTCGAACCCCTTAACCAGTTTAGTCGCTCGCCTCTGAACCCTTTCTAGTTCCAAGATAATATTATTATTATTATTATTATTATATAGGCCCTCATTCTGAGTTTGCTCGCTAGCTGCTTTTAGCAGCATTGCACACGCTAGGCCACCGCCCTCTGGTAGTGTATCTTAGCTTAGCAGAATAGCGAACGAAACATTAGCAGAATTGCTACTAAATAATTCTTTGCAGTTTCTGAGTAGCTCCAGACCTACTCCTAGATTGCGATCAGCTCAGTCCGTTTAGTTCCTGGTTTGACGTCACAAACACGCCCTGCGTTCGGCCAGCCACTCCCCCCTTTCTCCAGACACTCCCACATTTTTCCCTGACACGCCTGCGTTTTTTAGCACACTCCCTGAAACGCCCGTTTCCTGTCAATCATTCACCGATCAGCAGAGCGACTGAAAAGCGCCGCAGGATCCACAGCAAATCTACTAAGTTTTTAGTTAAATAACTAAGCGCATGCGCCCTGCGTGCCTTGCGCATGCGCATTTAGCAACAAATCGCAGCATAGCGAAAATCGGCAACGAGCGAACAACTCGGAATGACCCCCATAGTGCGGTGCACAAACCTGTGCACAATATTCCAGGTGCGGACGTACCAATGATTTATTCAGTGACAGGATTACACTCTCATCCCTTGTCTTCATTCCCCGTTTTATGCAAGCTAACACCTTATTTGCTTTTATTGCTGCATTTTGACATTGCGTACTGCTACTAAGTCTATTATTGATGAGCACACCCAAATACTTTTCAACCACCGTTATCCCTACATTTTCACTATTTAGTTTATATGCTGCCCGATTATTCTTAATCTGAAAGTGCATAACTTTAAATTTTTCTATATTAAACCTCATTCTCCATTTGTCTGTCCAAACCTCCAGTCTGGATAAGTCATTCCATAGAAACTCAACATCCCTATATTAATTAATTACTTGACACAGTTTAGTATCATCAGCAAAACTTGACACACTGCTTTCTAGGCCCACTCCTAGGTCATTAATGAATATGTTAAACAGCAATAGTCTGAGTACTGAACCCTGCGGTATTCCACTAAGAACTGAGGGCCATTCAGAGAACATCCCATTAATCACCACTCGCTGTTCCCTGTTGTACAGCCAATTACTTACCCAAGTACAATAGTGTTATCCACCACAATCTCTCAATTTGAAAATTAGTCTCTTATGTGGCACTGTGTCAAAGGCCTTAGCAAAGTCCAGAAAGACCACATCTACTGCTTTACCCTGATCAATATTTTCGCTCACTTTCTCGTCGAAGCTTATTAAGTTAGTTTGACACGACCTGTCCTTCACAAAACTATGTTGGTTCCTATTAATAACCTTGGATTTATCGAAGTCCTCTAGTATACTATCCCTTAATATACCTTCCAGTATTTTCCCAATTATAGATGTCAAACTTACTGGTCTATAGTTGCTGGGATGAGTTTTAATTCCCTTTTTAAATATTGGGACTACCTTTGCTGTACGCCAGTCCTTCGGAATCATTCCTTATGTAATTGACTTGCTGAAAATCAAATATAGGGGCCTCAATAGCTCTGAGTTAAGTCCCATAAGAACCCTGGGGTGTAGTTCATCCGGTGCAGGATCTTTATTTATCTTAATTTTACTTGGTCTGTCCCACACTACATCTTTGTTTAACCATGTACTTAGCAATGGGTTGTTTTTATCGCTGATGTTGTGCACTACTCCCGTCAACTGGTCCTCTCTCGTGAATACTGATGAAAATAATGTATTCAATAAATCTGCTTTTTCCCTATCATCATTCATCAAGACCTCCAACTCACCCTTTAGTGGTCTGATTTTCCTTTTCTAACCTTTTACCATTTATATACTTAAAGAACTTTTTGGGGTTTCTTTAAGCGCCTTTAGTCCTATTGGAGAAAGTGCGCTATATAAATAAAATTATTATTATTATTATTATTATTACTTTCCTTTGCAATTTGTTTTTCATTTTCTATTTTGGCTGCTCTTATATTTTTTTGCATTTTTTGTAACATTCCCGGTAAAACTGGAATGATTTCGCCTTTCCATCAGACTTAAATGCTATGAAAGCTTGCCTCTTTTTATCCATATGTTCCTCGACCACCTTATTAAGCCACATTGGTTTGAATTTACTACTCCTGTTTTTGTTTACCTTGGGAATGAACAAATGAGTGTACTTTATTGAGTTCAGTTGTAAAAACATCCCACATTTCAGCCGTATTCTTACCATGAAACAACATTTACCAATGGATGTCCTTCATTGCTTGTTTCAGCAAGTTGGAATTAGATTTTCTAAAGTTAAGTCTTAGTTAGACCCTTCATAGTGTTTTGGAAGCTGATATCAAATGTGATCATATTATGATCACTATTTCCCAAGGTCTCCCCTACTTTAGCATTTGTTATTATCTCCGTATTATTAGTCAGTGATAGGTCCAGTATTGTCCTTTGTAGTTGGTTCCTCAATTTACCTGGGACAAGTAATGATCTTTTAGCATGTTTAATACAATACAGTGGGAGACACTGCAGGTGGTGGTATATACATAGCTGGGCGATCATGGACGATGTGGTTGGTTCTCTGCTCACTGGGTGTATGCGCTGTTTGGCAAGCACCATCTGCACCGCTCTAGTTACGACCCTGGATGGGTGCTATAGAAACAGCCCAAAAAATGAGACATCTCAAAACTTACCATATGTAAGGATCAATTAAGCTCTACGTATAACAGATTACAAATGATTAACATACCAGTGAAATTTGACCTCCGGCCAAAACCTACACACAGATATTATCATTTAAAGCATTTCTTCACATTGGTCAGATGGTCATCATTCAAAAGTTATTAAACTTCAAAAGAGTGGTTGACTAAAGTGCAAATGTTGTGCAGTATCCTCTGACAATGGCAATTATGAGCCACTAAACCCTGAAGCGGAATCTTTCATTGGTAAAGTATGAATGTTAAAGAACTTTGAGGATGATTTTTATATTTATAACCCCCTATGTACATGAGTTTCAAACAAGTAAGATATATTCTATAGAAGAGGGTTTCTAACATTGGTCCTGATTCTGATATGTTTTGTACTGCACAGCCGCAGGGAAGTGGCTTTGCATTACTGTGCAACAAATACTCTAATGCTGCAGGAGGTGTCTGTTGGAAGTAGACTCCTCCTGCCAGCATCTACAACCTGAGTGCTGCGTCTGGTGATGCAGAATCGGACCACATCACACCATCGTTTACCCAAACTGGGCATCGGAACCTTTCTGCCAATTCCAGGAAGTCTACATCATACTGCAGATAAAGGAGGACTGAAATTGATCATACAGGACCCATTCTGAACGTGCACCATTCCCCAAACATCAGAATTGTACATAAACTGTTGATGTTGTGCACAAATCCAAATCACGCCCTTTATCTAAATTTTGTCTACCATATGTCCTCCTATTTTTAATTCCTGTCTTAGTCTATTTTGCGATTGTGTATAAATTAGGGGGCTGGGAAGTAGGCTGGATTGGGTGTGCAATCACAAAGTTGCTGTGCAGTTGCAGCAAAGGTACAGTAAGTGTATGTAGTCTCAAAGTGTGACTGAAATGGCTGGCGAAAAGTGCCAAATGCTGACCCTGATGTAAGTGTGACAAGGTGGATTATGCATCTGCTTCCCTCTGATCTTCTGCCGACGCCCCATCCTGGCCAGCGGCGTCTTTTCTTCTTCTTTTCTTCCAAGCAATGACTTCTTTTCTTCTGGAGGTCTTCTCTTGTCTCTATACCAGAACTTGCTGCCACTTGCAAGCAAATTGGCTGGACTTGAAGATTTTTCAGATTTAAGCAGCAATGAAGACTCCCCTAGCTGATCTCTACCAGAGCGTGTCACCTTCAATGCCATGCACAGTCTCCACATCCCCAGCTGGGCTTGGACAGCTGGGTAGTTCCCAGCGCTTGAAGCTACTGCCGGCCACCTCTTTACAGAAGTATAAAGTTGATAATGATGACTGTGTCTGAATGTCAAAAAAATTGAAAAACAGCCATTTATGCAAATTCACAAAGTGCAGAAGCAGTGATTAAAAAGTCACATCATTTCTGTATAATGAGGGTTCTGCGCAATGTAAAGAATGATTCATGCACAACTGGGGAAGGAAAAACCTGCACATTAAGTGATGAAATAATAAAAAAAAATGCACTATTTGTATCTGCTTTAAAGAGCAATTCAGATGCCCCCAAACCACTTACTGTATGGGTATTTATTAGCTATTTCTGGCCATTAGCTATAATTATATGTTTTTATTGTTTGCCTCAATTTTAAGCAATTTCTGTACTCAGTTGAGCCTCGCCTCCAGTTATGACCCGGTCTCCTCCTCAGCCAGGTACGACAGGGGGAGGTAGTTAGTTACATATTGAGATTTGCATAGGAGACTGACTGAATAGGTCTGAGAGATTCAATTTTTTTTATTATTTTTTAAGTAAATTGCGATATAGGTTGCAATTGAGTTTTGGTGAGTTTCTAAATGATATTTGTCAGCAGTATTACATTATTATTTTTTTGTCTTTATTCCTATGATAATACCATTGGCATAAATAATTTGAAGTTTAATGTCCATTAGAATTTAATTTTAATCTTTTTATTTTGTTGATTTGAACACCATTTAAACCATTTTCAGTTTTAACATCGCTAAGTCTTACAGCTGTTTGTTAAATACTGAAAGGAGAAGATATTTCACAAAAATACTCAAAGGCCGAGACATGACCCCTTTAGTGAGTGCTAAAGTGGTCATGCCCCGTTGTTAAATGGGGCCACAATATGATCCTCCTTTTGTCTTACATTTTTGTATCTGGGGTTATCCTCTGTTTTCAACATATATAATTTTGTTGTAATACCTTTTTTTACTGCACAATCACAGTACTATTTGTTAAGATATATGGATCATTTCATACAGTATGAAAGCAACTTTGCCATGAACCAATACAATTGAATTTTTATCAACTATGATAAATACAAAATGTTTTGTAATTAATAAACATAATACATTTAAATTGTGTTAAAGTGAAACCTAAATACACTTATTGAACCATATTGTGTGTTAAAGTGGATGTTCTTTTTTTTTTCTTTTACCCAAGTGCCCTCTGTCAATGTATTATTAAAAAAATAAATTAATAATAATTAAATGTGAGCAATGGTGTTTACACTGACTGTATGGCGCTGTTCTTCTGACTTATCATCTAAGCTCCCTTGTTTATAAAGACAGAGAATATTGAAGAAAAAAAAGTTAATCTAATTCTTGCCTTCACATGTAGGACTAGTTACCTATGACAACACGTGTTCTAATATTTTGGGCTTACATGCAGTTTACTTAACCACATGGTTTTTAACAATTATGCCATTTAGGTTAGTCCTTCTTCATTTTCTTTAAATATAGTGTATATACACGTAAGTGAATTTAATTTAAAATAACTGCCTTACGAAATTGTTTTTCACACTAACACATAATTATCTTAAACCTCCTTTTTTTTGGTAATGATTTTCTTTACTTCCTAAGAGTGGCTAAAGAAAACAAAAATGGCTAAACATCCTTTCTCCCCTAACTCTCCAGACAATGGGTGGCTTAATAAACACTGTGTTGTGATTAGAAGACTGAGAGGCTGTAATTTGTAAATCAGTGTTTTACCAGATCCCAATCTGTCACATTATCTCCACTAGTCTTTATTCTCAGCAGGCCTGATTCCCAAAAATGACTTGATTGCCTGCAACACCTTACATCAAAGAAGCTAAACCAAGTATGTGACAGTTATTAATGCAATCAAAACACACCACAATAAAGTGAATTATTTTATTTAACTACTCCGTTAAACACCTGCATAGCATTGTTGTAGACGGTAAGCAATAACTGTAGAACTGCAGTGCCCCCTGCTGGTCAAAGTCAATTCTTACATTGCAGTCTAACTAAAATATTTTTATATACAATATAAACATTTCATGACTGCATTTGTAACCACAAGAACTGTGAGGCTTTATTAAATGGGCAAAGACATTGGGCCTGATTGTACCAGCAAATTTGTTAGCAGATGGGTAAAACCATGGGGGTAATTCCAAGTTGATCGCAGCAGGATTTTTGATAGCAACTGTTGTTATCTAAAATCCTGCTGCGATCAACTTGGAATTACCCCCCATGTGCACTGCAGAGGGGGGAGGCAGATATAACGTGCAGAGGGAGTTAGATTTGGGTGGGTGATATTATTATTATTATTATTATCCTTCATTTATATGGCACCACAAGGGTTCCACAATGCCCAATTACAGAGTACATAAACAAATAATCAAATCAGGAAAACAGAATCTTACAGTTGATGACAATATAGGACAAGTACAGGGTAAATAACCATAGTTACATCAGCAGATAACATTGGAATAGGTATCAGGTGGCAGAAGACTGCTGGATTTGGTGCAGTTGAAGATTATTAAAGTAAGAAAAAGGATAAGCACATGAGGGAAGAGGGCCCTACTCGTGAGAGCTTACATTCTAAAGGGGAGGGGTAGACAGACAGGGGTGACACAGACGGTGTACATAGAGAGCATGGAACAGAGGGCTAGGATGAGATTTGTCTGGGTTTGGTGAAGAAGTGGGTCTTGAGAGCCCGTTTGAAGTTTTGTAGAGAGGTGGAGAGTCTGAGGGGGAGATGTGGGGAATTCCAGAGAAATGGAGCAGCATGTGAAAAATCTTGGAGGTAGGAGTTGGAGGAAGTAATCAGTAGGCAGGAGAATGCGTGCATTAGCAGAGCAAATAGGAAGTGTGGGAGTGTAAAGGTAGATAAGGTCAGAGATGTAGATGGGAGAGGAGTGGGTGAGGGCTTTGTAAGTGAGTGTGAGAAGCTTGAAATGTATTCTGAAAGGGAAGGGAAGCCAGTGAAGGTCTAGTAAAAGAGGAGAGGTGGATGTAGTGCGCTTGGTGAGGAAAATGAGCCGGGCAGCAGCATTGAGGATAGATTTGAGTGGAGAGAGGTATTTGTCAGGAATGCCAGTCAGGAGGAGATAACAGTAGTCCAGTCTGGAGATGACCAGTGAGTGGATAAGAGTCTTAGTAGCATACTGGGTCAGAAAGGGTCTGATCCTGGAAATATTTTTTTAGATGAAAACGGCAGGTTTGCGAGAGAAGCTGAATGTGTGGTTTGAAGGAGAGGGAGGAGTCAAGGATTACTGCAAGACAGCGCACTTGGGGGCTAGAGGAGATAGTAGTGCCATCAATAGATAATGATATTGTAGGAGGCGAGGTTATGCGGGAGGAGGGAAGAGGATCAGCTTGGTCTTAGACATGTTAAGTTTAAGAAAGTGCTGGGACATCCAAACCGAGATAGCAGAAAGACAGTTGGAGATACGAGAGAGGAGAGCAGGGGAGAGGTCTGGAGTGGAAAGATAGATTTGAGGGTCATCAGCATAGAGATGATATTGGAAACCAAAACAACTAATGAGCTTACCTAGTGAGGACGTATAGAGAGAGAAAAGAGGACGAAGGACAGAACCTTGGGGTACACTTACAGTTAGTGGAAGTGAGGGGGAGGTGGAGTCATGAGAGGAGACTGAACGGTCAGAGAGGTAGGAAGACAGCCAAGAGAGGGCCGTATCATGCAGACCAATGGAGTGAAAGATTTGCAGTAGGAGAGGGTGGTCCACAGTGTCAGAAACAGCAGAAGATTAAGAAGAATAAGTAGAGAGTAGTGTTCCTTAGATTTAGCAGCATGGAGGTCATTGCATACTTTTTTAAGGGCAGTTTCAGTGGAGTGGAGAGGATGGAAGCCAGACTGGAATGGGTCAAGCAGTGAGTGTGAGGAAAGAAAGGAAGTAAGGCAGTTGTAGACAACATGCTCAAGGAGTTTGGAGGCAAAAGGGAGGAGAGAGATGGGTCGGTAGTTGAAGAGAGTGTTTGGATCAAGGGTAGGTTTTTTTAAGAATAGGAGAGGTGAGTGCATGCTTGAAGGCAGAGGTGACAGTTCCTGATGAGAGGGAGAGATTTAAAAGGTGGTAAAGATGGGAACTGGCAGAAGGAGAGAGGTAGTAGAGGAGGTGGGAGGGGATAGGGTCAAGTGGGGAGGTGCTGAGGGGACAGGAACGAATGAGGGCAATGGTTTCCTCACCAGATGCATGGGAGAAAGATGTTAGAGTTGGTGAGGGGGATGGGGTGGTAAGGGATGGGAGGAGGCTGTTTGCTGATGGTTTGGTGTGATGTGTTGTCCTGACGTATGGAGTCAATTTTGGATGTGAAGTAAGTGGTAAAGTCAAGAGCAGAGAGTGAGGAAGGGAGACGAGGTGGAGGAGGGCAAGGGAGTGAGTTGAGAGTGGCAAAGAGGTGCCTGGAGTTGGAAGACTGGGAGGTGATGATGGTCTTGAAGTATGACTATTTAGCAAGAGAAAGGGCAGCACTGAAGGATGAGAGCATAAATTTGAAATAGAGGAAGTCTGCCTTAGAGCGTGATGTCCTCCAGTGTTGCTCAGCAGTGCATGAGCATTTTTGCAGATATTTGGTGTGCCAGGGTTGAGGTGTTAATTTGCGAGGGTGAATAGTGGTTGGTGGAGCAACAGCGTCAAGAGCAGAAGTAAGTGATGCATTACATATGGAAGTGGCTTGTTCAGGGCATGAGAGAGCGAGAATAGGAGAGAGAAGCGAGTCAAACAGGGAGGAAAGGAATGTGGTGTCAATAGTCTCAATGTTACGCTTGGTGATGGTAGCCTTAGGAGGTAGAGATTGGGAAGCAGAGAGAGATAAGTTAAAGGAGAGTAGGTGGTGGTCAGAGAGGGGAAATGGGGAGTTGGAGAAATCAGAAATATCACAACGGTGAGTGAAGACCAGATCCAGTAAACTCCCATTCATATGGGAGGGTGAGGAGGTCCACTGGGAGAGACTAAGGGAAGAGGTGAGGTTAAGGAGTTTAGAGGCAGGGGATTGTGTGGGGATATCAATAGGGATGTTGAAAATGCCTAGGATAATGGAGGGAATGTCAGAAGAGAGGAAGTGAGGAAGCCAGGAAGCAAAGTTGTCGATGACTTTGGAAGCAATGCCAGGGGAGCGGTAAATAACAGCTACTCTAAGATGGACTGGTTGGAAGAGGTGTATAGTATGGACCTCAAATGTAGGGATGGTTCTGTTGGTAGGAGTAACTAGAATGTAAAAGTACCCCAACACCATCCCCATGGTGACCCCTAGGCAGGGGTGTGTGTGTGAATGCGAGGGCCCCAGCAGAGAGAGCAGCAGGAGAAGTAGTGTCAGAGGGAGTAATTCAAGTTTCAGTAATGGCTAGTAGCTGTAGGGAGTTGGAAATGAAAAAGTCATGAGTGGGGACCAGTTTGTTGCAAAGGGCACAGTATAGGGGGTATGAGTTTGTGGGAGAGATGTGAATGAGATTATCAGGGTTGCTGTAGCGATGAGGTTAGATTAACTTTGAGGGCAGGGATGATGAGAGAGTAGTGATGGTGCGGGTGCTGAGCTAGGAGGGGAAACTGCAGGGAGGGAGTTCAGTGTGATGTGGATGGGGGTGTGGGGAAGTGACAGGGAAGGGAGGGAGGGAGCAGGGCTGAGTTGTGGGGTAGCAGGCAGCAGGACCATGGGGCAGAGGTGAGTGAAAGTGGAATAACAGGAATGGAGGGAAAAGGAAACAGTGTGATGGAGGGGAGAGAGGAGGACGTGTAGGAGACTAGGGGGTAAGGATAAAGGTGTGAACAGGGGGCAAGATACATGACTAGGTAGACTGAGTGATGTGGGGAGTATAAGAAAACCTTGACATGGTGTTAAGAAGGTAAATAGGTTGAGGGGAACTGGAAGTAAGAGTGGAGGCTGTAAGGGAATCAGAGCAGAAGAATTGCAAAAATGCAGGTGAAAAAAGAAGTGTAGGCTCAATGGATGTAGATAAAGTTGATGCAGAAATGTATTTGAACTGTAAGAAATGAGAGGATTGTGAGAGGGTTAAAAAGCAATGGTAATTCTGTAAGGTTTTTTTAAGTGTTTGTAGGTAAAATTGCATTGGTGCAGCTGTGCGTAAACAAATTACACAAATACAGATACAAGCATTTGTTGGTTGAATGGATGGTTTTTGAAATGTCCTAGTCAGGTAGTTCCGTGCTATTTAATCAGATGCAACAATCAGGAGGTGAGTGATATGAAGAGTAAGTGACTCACATTTGTTATTAGTTCTTCAGTTTTCTATGTTTTGTTAGCTCGGTGTGCTTCTGTTTTCCTTTTTTTTCACTTTGATTGAACACTGATGGAACGCTGCTGTTATGTGTCAATTTCATCACACTTTGATAAATATGCACACTTCGATAATAAATGCAAAGCCAACCGGCTTTGCACAGCCTACAGGATAGAACTGAAGTAGAGAAATACTGCAAGTGAAACTAATAATTGGGTCCATACAATTTAAAACTAAAGAAAGTACATCAGAATGAGATACTATGCAATAATGTTTCAATTTCCATTACCTAGCATTATCAGCCTGGTCTATAAAAGTATAATGCAGTAGAATATGTTGGTAGTTGTAGTTACCTGGCAGTATCAGCCTGGCCTATAGACGTATAATGCAGCAAAATACAGTTTGTTGGTAGTTGCAGTTACCTGTAAATGAGTAGAAGAGAAGAGATGTCAATTCACAATCGATATCAGCTGAAGATGAATTAACTCTGATGGAACCCTGCTGTTACGTTTCAATTTTATCACACTTTGATAAATATGCACACTTCGATAATAAATGCACAGCCAACCTGCTTTGCACAGCCTACAGGATAGAACTTAAGATATTGTTTCTGTGCACAGTAAATACTGGCTGCTTTATTTTTACACTGCAATTTAGATTTCAGTTTGAACACACCCCACCCAAATCTACTCTCTCTTCACATGTTATATCTGCCCCCCCCCCCTGCAGTGCACATGGTTTTGGTTTTGCCCATCTGCTAACAAATTTGCTGCTACGATCAGGTCTGAATTAGGCCCATTGTGCATAACATTAAGTTGTACTTTTTGAATCATGGGCAATGGAATATGCTGTGCTATAAAAGTAACTGCTAATAAATAATACCTTAAAACTAAAACTTAAAATTAACATCTTAACTACAAAAATAAAACATTCTTTGTAAAATTCAAATGATATTGGAAAAAGTCTGCACATATGAATTGTGGGTAGGTGGTATATGGAAATAGTTCCATTGTATCTCTCTCAGTATGGGATAAGTATTCTCACTTTTTTAATGTTTGTAGTTTGTGTTTGCACAGACTTTCTAGTAGGACGTTGTGGCCCAAATAAATATCTGCTCTTATAAATCGTCTATTAATTATATTGTGCCTGAACCTTAACAAAATACTTTAAGCTAGCTTAACCACTAAAAATAAAGACACGGACACAAACTGCGTTTGATTAAATGGTCATTAATTTATTAAATCGAATGACCTTATTTGTAGCAGGTGGCCAGGTAGACGCTACTATTAGCCAGCTCTAGTCAACTAAATCTCAACAAAATTAGGGCGACTGAAATGCCCCAGCTATAATGGCGGCGACTGAAAAGCCCCATCTAAAACTATAAGCATGACTTGTGTCGTGAAAGTCTCATCACCCTTTACTATAGCCAGTGAGGCCGCTTCTCATAGAATCGCCCATCTTCCCCTCCACAAGGGCAAGACACTTGCCGTCCTTCGAAAAGGGTAAGTGCCCCACAACTACCGCTTATGCTACACATGACCACTGGCCAGTAGCTCCTTCCCACCTGCTAAATCAAGAAATAAATGATCAGTAAGTTAAATTGACTAGAGCTAATTAAGAAAGTCAAGGTAGGGTGGGTGGGCTTCCAACCCAATCCTGAAAGAGGAAGAACTCAGGTCTGACTCTCCCTAAACATCGTAACCGCTCATTATCCTAATGATAGACTGGCCCTAACCAATTACTAAACACTAACCAAGCTAGTCTACCTAGCAACAGATGACTTAATACTGAACCAATCACAAAAATTCAAGCCTTTTATATGATTTTGTGCTTAGGCTGCCCTCATCTTATTTTGTTTGGGTAAAGAGACACTTGCCGAGACATACACTTATTCTTATCCAATATGGGCTGGTTCCTTTTGTACAGATCTGTACAGACATTTGCTCAGCTACACACTGGATGTTTATTTTATACTAACACACTGGAAATTGATTATTGTAACAACACATTATTTACGTGGAATATTACTCTTCATTATTTATTACCACTTATTTATATAACACACACATTCTGCAATGCTTTACAGAGAATATGTGGCTATTAACATCAGTTCCTGCCCCAGTGGAGCTTACAATCTATATTCCCTAACACATACTGTATACACGCAGACCCATTCATGCAAGGGTTAATATTGTTGGCTGCCAATTAACCTACCAGTATATTTTTGGATTGTGGTGGGAAACCGGAGTACCCGGAGAAAACCCACGCAAGTATTGGGAGAATATACAAACTCCACACTGTTAGTGCCATGGTGGGAATAGAACCCAGTAATGCTAACCATTACACCATCCACACTGCATTTACAGGAATGCTGCCAGACCCTAGTTCTACTGTTGCAATTATTATTAGCAGCTGTCTTTATCGAGCGTTACAAAGTTTCACTACAGTACATTGGAAATATTTTGCAATTACTGGTACTTTTTGGGCTCCCAGTACCAACACAAGCATCCAGTGCTGCCCCTAAGCATGTGCCTTACGTGCCTAATTGGAAATTTGCCAGTGGGCCCTGGTGCAATACATTTGCTGCACCAGTGTTAGTTCCGCCTCTGGACTGATTATATAAGGCGTCTATTCATTTATTGTGCTTGACATTAACTATACACTTTAAGCTAGCTTATCAACTAAAAATAACGACACGGACACAACGGCGTTGGATTAAATGGTCATTGAATTTATTAATTGGAATGACCTCACTGGGTGGCCAGGAAGACACTACCACTAACCAGCTCTAGTCACGATCTTACAAAATGGCGGTGACTAAACGCCCCAACTGTCATGGGTGCGACTGAAACGCCCCATCTATATATATCAGCATAACCTGTGTTGCGAAGGTCTCACCACCCCTTCCTATAGCAGAGTGAGGACGCTCCCCAAGGAAGCGCCCCTCGCCCCCCCCCGACAAGAGCAGGACACACTCGCCGTCCTTCAAAAGGGGTAAGTGCCCCACAACACCACTTATGCTACAAGTGACCGCGGGCCAGTAGCGCCTTCCCGCCACTGCCAGTTTCAGAGAAACGCAGCCCGCCAACCCAATACGAAATGAAATCCAACTAAAAGAACAAAATACCTATCAAAACAAATCCTATCCCTACCTACAAAGATAACAAACTAATCCAGACAAGAAAACAGCGCCCTCAGAAAAACTCCAATCCCAAGATGGGAGAGATGCACACCATCCTTCCTAAAATAAAAGGGGCTCTGGAGCACCAATAGCGGATGTCTAACAGCCAAACCACCAGCAGCCAACACAAACTTCGACACAGCAAAGTTAATCTTCTTCCTAGCCCTGTCAAGCGCTGTGACGTTCCGGGATCCCCTCCAGACAAACCTAGGAATAATGTCAGACCAAACCAAGCGTACACCAGGCCAAAGCAAGCTAAGTTCCCCCAAATCCGCCTGAATCCGAAGGATAAGATCTATACCTTTTAGGTGACCTACATCGTTACCGCCCAGGTGCAGCAGCAACCATTGGGGACGCCCCCAACGCTGCTCGTGCTGAAACAACAGCTCCAAGAGTCCCGATCATCTGAGACCTCTCACACCTAACCATCGCACTCTGCGACCACCTAACAACTCAGACGACCTATCAGCAAGGTGATGACGCTCGGCCCAAAACACATAAGAATGGCCAACTACCCAAATCTGTTCGGTGGAATCAGTGGACACTGCAAAAGAAAAAGTAACCTAGCTGTCAGGCCGTGCACATAAAACGGGTAATTAGAACCGTTAGACCGAACCGAACAGTTAGTAACATAAAACCCAAGTGAAGGAGAAAACTTAAAAACCTCCCGTGGACCTGGAGTGTCAGCCAATTGTAATTAGGCCCCCTTGGAGGAAAAATTTTTAAAATTCCTTCACACCTCCAATTGTGGAACGCTAACCATTCCAAAATTGGCAGGTAAACAACGTTTTTGGGTTAGCGCAAGTAGCGCAACATTAAACCTTATCCAATCTAATATAAGACTTAAACGCCGCTGACTTCCAACGTCCCATTTCCTTAATGGCTTACGGTGGAAGTCCGCGTGCCGCAGCGCAAGTTGCCGCACCGATGCGGAAGGAATGCGTCCCATATTCAGCGCTGTTAAGCCCCAGGGCGACCAAACAGCGCTTCAACACAGCGGCAAACTGAAACCGAGTGAGAGGCAATGCATCCCCGTGCAGTAGTACTTGAGCACCACATTTAGGCCGTAAAGGTAAATACATTTTTGCAAGCAGTACAGGGCATAATTCGTCATCCTCCTGAGCCTTCAAAGTCACCCAGCGTCCTCGACCCAGCTGGTTGGTCTTGGAACGGGGCAACCTAAACATGACGACACCTTCCTTGAGCACCAGGTCCCTGAAAAGCATGCCTGTATCAGTGGACCGTTTATTAGCGGCCACCAGCTCGCCAACTCTAAAGGCCCCAAAAAACGCAAATGAAAAGGCTGCACGGAAAAGGGACGCCTCAAACGCAGAATCAGTCACCGCTGGCAGAATCGCCATGAGCTCGCGCAACAACTGCGTGTCAATAGGTCTGCGCGTATCCGGACGGACTTAACCTCGCCCAACCCCTGAGCGCCTTGGATAAAGTAAAAGACCTGGTGGGGTCCGTCCCCTGCTGCAACCGAGCATGGAATGAAATCCCCGCCAACGCCGCGCACATGGACGCCTTGGACCTACCACTCTGGTAACACTCCCAAACAAAGGTCAACAAAACATCCTCCTCCGACTTACCCCCGGCCCACACCTTACCTGATGCGCCTGCCACTCACGCCAAGCCGCAGCGTATGCCCGACGGGTCGAAGGGGCCAATAAGTTCAGCGCCAAGCCAGCTACGCCAGTTCTATAATCTGCCAGACAGAAGTTGGACAAATCAATCCCCGGGCCTCCGCCCCGGGGGCCAACCTGCGAAACCTGGCAAAATCGAAACGCGACAGCGCATCCGCTATGCCGTTCTCGACCCCAGGCACGTGCTTCGCCGTGAAATTGATGTTAAAACGGAGACATTGTAACACCAAAAATCTCAACAGCCGCAAAGCCTGCGGCGATGATGCACGTTGATTGTTCACCGCCTGCACCCCCCCCCCCCAAATTGTTGCACCAAAAGACAATCGTTCGGCTCGCCATCTTAGGGGCCCACAACTCCACTGCCACAGCTATCGGAAACAGTCCCAATAAAAGTAGGTTAGCAGTAAAACCATGAGATACCCAAGAGGCCAAACCGAAACACAGCACTTGCCTTGGAAAAAAGCACCGTAACCCGTAGAACCTGCAGCATCTGTGAACAGCTCCAGGGAAGAATTATCGACGGGCCGGAGAGGCCACAACAATTCTGAATTAAAAGTTACCAAAGGAATGACCCGGCAAGCAAAATTAAAGGAGCCTAACAGGGACTGCACCTGACGAAGTCTAACTCTACGCTTACTCAAGCAGTCCTCGATCTGTCCCAAAAGCTTCCTGACCTTGTCCGCAGGAATGCGACAACAACCTGCGCTAGTGTCAACCTCGATGCCCAGGTAAGAAAGGCAACACGTGGGTCCCTCAGTCTTATCGTGGGCAACAGGCACTCCCAGAACCCTGAACAAGGCGGACGCCGAAAAAAGGAGCTCCTGGCAAATGTTGCTGCCTCCTGGGCCTACAAAAAGAAAGTCATCGAGATAGTGAGCGATGCCAACGTGCCCCGTTCCAGCAGAAATGCACCAATGCAGGAACGAGCTAAATTTCTCGAAGTAGGCGCAAGAGACAGAACAACCCATCGGCAAACATTTGTCAACATAAAAGAAACCGCCTAACCGAAAACCCATGAGCTTGAAAGAGTCGGGGTGAAGGGGAAGAAGGCGAAATGCGGATTCAACATCTAACTTGGCCAACAGTGCTGCGGGCCCAAAACCCTGGATCAACTCCAGGGCCTCATCAAACAACTGATACCTGACTGTGCAAAACTCCTCAGGAATGGCGTCGTTAACGGAGCCCCCATGCGGGTAGGACAAATGCTGGATCAAGCGGAATTTACCCGGTGCCTTCTTGGGAACCACCCCCAAGGGAGATACGCATAACCCAGGCAAAGGCTCACATGTGAAAGGGCCGCACATGCGACCTAACTTCACCTTCACCTCCGCCTCCACCTTCTGCCTGACCACATGACGGAACTCCGAGGCCGACTTCAAATTCCTGCGAGACACAACATAAACTGATTCCGAAATGGGCAAACGAAAACTGCAGCTAAAACCGGCTAACAAGAACTCAGCATCCGCCGTCCTGGGGTAACGGTGCAACCATTTAGCCAACTCAGGTACAACTATGGGTGAGGGTGCCTTACTTCGCACTGCCACCAGCGGAACCCTGGTCGGCCTGCTTAACCCCGCCTCCTGACTTACAATCCTTGGCAGGGTGATTGGCTCCGCAGACGCGGCAGGAGTGACGAAAACGACAGCCTGCACCCCTAGTGCATTTAGAGTCGTTAAACGCAAAACACTTGCCCTTTGCCGCCGTACCAGGGACATTCTTACCCCCCGAAAACGTCCTCTTGGTCTGCCCCTCAACCGCACTGCTCCCTTGGTTGGAAACCTCCATCCAAACCTCGACATCCTTAAAGCCCAAAGGTAACGTCGGATTGCCATCCTGATTCTTACGGAATTTTTCATCATAATCCCTCCAAACGGAACCTTTGTACTTTAAGAACATCTCATTAATCAAAAACATGTATTTCGGGGGGGCATGGCCTGGCTAGCATAGAGGAAGGTCGGGTCTCTGCTGAGCTCCGGCTGGCACTGTATTAAAACCCACTTTTAGACCAGATTTGGAGGCCCACCGACAAGGGACTAGTCCCCTAAGCCCCACCACTACACCCAGCACCTGGAGGAAGAAGCTGCGGAATCGGGGGGGCCCTGCGTTGCCCCCTGCGGATTGCGGCCTACCTCCGCCCCAGAAGCCGGGGCCTCGATTTTGGAGCTGCGCCGGCGTTTCCTGGGACCCGGTTCGGCGACCCTGCAGACTCTCCCACCCACCTGAAAGGCTCTCCCTGGCACTGGGGGACTCACCCACCGGGCGCTGATCCTCGCAGGAGACCAGGGACCGGACGATCGGCGGGAGGTAAGGGCCGAGAAGTGTCTGGCTGGCAGCCGGCGGCCATCTTGCGGTTGGCGCCGCCCGGCCTTTAGACTTTACCTGGCCGATTCCCGGCCTCTCCAGGCGCCTGCCCTTCCTCCCCCATCTCACACAACACTGCTAGCAAGATCTAGCAAGATCTCTTCCCCCGCTGGCGGGGATCGACGACCGGGAGTCCTCCGGTGGGCCTAACTCTCACTGATAAGCGGCGGCCATCTTGGGACTGGCACAGCACCCATCTCACTCCCTGACTGGTGCTGGCTGTAACTAAGGCTCCCTCTTGTGGCGAATACTGGTATAGTCAACTCAGCCACTATACTTATATCTCTATAACCCTGCCTGTTCTCATATCTCCTGAAGCCAGCAAAGGATTGGAAAAAACCAAAAATTAATTTGGAAGGGGCGCTTTAAGTTGTGGCTCCAATTTATATATAGCAGCTGTCTATATAGGACAGTCACACCTATAACAATACATAAATAAAAATAAACTAACCAAGGTAAGACAGCGCTGACTGAAATGAATTGCAATATTAAAATGTATTTAATAAATCATTAATAAAAAACATATGACAAACATTAATAATTAATAATCGAATATCTCACTGCTTTGATACATTCATAGTCACCATGCATGGATTGAAGTTTGTAGATTGCTTATTGGAATGTCCCTGTAGGATCCGCACATTTCTAATGTCCCTTATCCTGGGGTCGTAGCACAATCCCCTGGCCGAATTTATGAGTTAAAGACAACGCTGGAGGATTATCTGTCCCAGTATTTAGGCAGTACAACGGGGAAGTCCTCACCAGTATCGCGTAGCAGTCTTTCAGATTCGGTCCTTGTACATGGATTTTGGGTGTAAATAGCGCTATTTTCCGGTGTCCATAGGGTTCCAAATGTAAAGATGAATCCAATGCAGGTGATTTAGGCTAAATACTGGGACAGATAATCCTCCAGCGTTGTCTTTAACTCATAAATTCGGCCAGGGGATTGTGCTACGACCCCAGGATAAGGGACATTAGAAATGTGCGGATCCTACAGGGACATTCCAATAAGCAATCTACAAACTTCAATCCATGCATGGTGACTATGAATGTATCAAAGCAGTGAGATATTCGATTATTAATTATTAATGTTTGTCATATGTTTTTTATTAATGATTTATTAAATACATTTTAATATTGCAATTCATTTCAGTCAGCGCTGTCTTACCTTGGTTACTCCTGAAGCCAGCACCTACTCCAGAGAAAGACCGGCGGAATAGCTCTAGCGGCTGCGTGCGGCGATTATCATACCCCGCACCCAACACTCAGACCACCCCAGACACCACGAGATCGGAGACCAGAAGCACTCCCACTACCCTTGCCGCACCACCCTCGGGACAAAACCAGATCCCTTACTCCTCTGGATTAACAGGCCTGATTGTCATCCCGCCCAGCTCAGATCTGTTCCTGCAATCACATCCTCCGGCTATATGACCTCAGTGACCTCCACAATGTGAGCGCTCTCTAACCTGTCTGTCGCCACTCATGCTTGTCTAAATAACACGTAATATCCATCAATGTGACTGAGCACCCCTGTTTCACTATTACCAGCCGATTGGACCCTCCCCTGAAGCACGTCTCTCCGAGTACTCTAAGTGCGCTGCTACTGACGAGAAATGGCTCCTACAAAAAAAAAGGAGACAATTCCCCCGAAAGTCGCCTACCCCTCGCGAAAATCTCTCCAAATCTCCCCGCTACAAAATGCTCCTTCCCCCTCCGCCACACTGGACCCCTTGGGATCTAGTGTCCTGTCCACAGCTCTCTCAGTTTCGGGAGTAGACTGCGAGTCGGATGCCCCCCTAACCGTGAGATCCCTCTGCCAGATACTTTCCGCCTTCAAGTCTGAACTCTCTAAAGATCTGACCTCTGCCATCCGTGAGGTAAAAACTGAGCTGATATCTCTGGGAGATAGGACGGATCATTTGGAACGCAAGATGGAGAAATTGGTTACCTCCCGCAACGACCTACTCTCATCTCACGATCGCCAACAACAAGATCTAGATCAATTCAAATCCAAATTGGCAGATATGGAGGACAGATCAAGGCGGAACAACATCAAAATTCGAGGCATCCCAGACTCAGTCACCAACTCTGAACTGGAAGCCTACGCCACTGTCCTATTCAAGAAACTCCTCCCAAAGGCGGATCCCTCTGAACTCCTGATTGACCGCATTCACCGCCTTCCCAGACCCCGAACTGTCTCATCCGACCTCCCTAAAGACACCCTCCTTCGAGTCCATTTCTTCCCAGTTAAGGAACGCATTATGAGGGCCGCTAGAGAATCCAAAAATTCAGACACTCTGGGGGGACTTCAGTTGTTCCAAGATTTCTCTGCCGCTACCATAGCAAAGAGACGTGCTTTCACCCCTATCACCCTTGCTTTGAGATCCCACGACATCCACTACCGCTGGGGATTCCCAGTTAAACTGATAGTCTCGTATGAAGACTCGACCTACATAATTTCCTCCCTAGATGCAGGTGTGAAATTATTGATGGACTGGGACATTTCCATCTCGAAGCCGTCTTCATCGTCTCGTGCTGCTAACGTCAGCCATGATTGGACGAACACCTGAATCACTGGACTGCCGAGCTGGGTCTTTTCGGAATCCATGCACCAAAACCTCCGAGTCACGGAGGCTGTAGACCTCCTCCCCCCCTAGTGTGGGGAGTTGAAAATATCCTTATTATGCTCTTTTCTACAAATGCAATGTTGTGCCTTATTATAAGTTTGTTTTCCAGGTCTATAAGTTACGGGGTTACTCCCTCACATGTTGTTCAACTGTTGTTATATCTTAAGGGGCGACACTTTGCCCAGTTATTTACTGACACGTACTAATTACCTGCCTATGCCCTAGGGTGCATATGTTTCCTAATTAGAGAAGCCTTCAATAGATGCCTATGCCCTAAGGTTACTTTCTCAGAAGTTGTTTTGGAGTGGCGGCGCAGGTTAATCCAGCCCGCCTTCACCTTTTTCTGCACTACTGCATTCCCCAGAATTTTTTTTTCCCTTCCCCTGCAGTAGTCATGCAGGTCCAATATACCGGACCTTTTCTTTTCGTTGTTTACCTCTTCCTCTCCTGTTTTAAACCCGACCCATACACTTCCCGCATGCTCCCCTCCTCCTCAAGCTCCAGACTTGAATCATATCCCTGGCTACCAGTGCCTATTAGCACTCGGAGCAGATACGCTCCAATAGATCTCCATAGACCCCTCTTTCTCATGTCTAATATAGACTTCCAATGTTGAACCTTATATCTCTCAATGTCAAGGGACTGAACTCTCCCAACAAACGTAGGCTGGCCCTCTCCTTCTTCCACCAGCAAAAAGCTGATGTCGTAGCTTTACAAGAAACCCACTTCTCTTCTGTTAATCCCCCCCTCTTTAAAGACAGCCATTTCCCAGTGGAGTACTATGCTAATGGCCCATCCAAAAGAAACGGAGTAGCCATCCTTTTTAACAAAAATGTCTCCTTTTCCCTACACTCTCAACTTTCAGACAAAAATGGCCGATATATTATCATAACTGGCCTCCTCAATGACAAACCGGTTACCCTGGTATCCCTATACGCTCCTAACTCTAACCAGGTCCCCTTTTTGCGAAAATTATTCCTCACTATACGGAATGCTCTAAGGGGATCTTTGGTAGTTTTGGGGGACTTTAACCTTGTTCTAGACCCTAAATTGGACAAGTCCCGCCAATTCCCCCAGCCTGTTCCAACCACTATCTCTGGCCCCTCCCTAGCCTTCCGCAACCTGCTTGCAGAATTCGATTTATACGATGTCTGGAGGACACAATTCCCCTCAGGTCTAGAATACACATTTCACTCCCTTGTCCATAACTCCTACTCCAGAATATACCTGATTTTATGTGATAAATGGTCTCTCCAGAGAACTAATAACGTAGATATCTTACCAATCACATGGTCGGACCACGCCCCAGTTCTCTGGAAATGGAACCTTCAGGGCAACTACAACCCTCCCCGACAATGGCGCCTTTATCCCTACCTACTAAATAACCCTTTGTCTAAAAAAATAATCTCTGACTCTATTGACTCCTATTTAACCACTAATTCTCCCCAAGATACCTCTCCTATCAATCACTGGTGTGCTTTTAAAGCCGTCACCCGTGGAGCCGCCATTCAGGCCGGCGCCACTCTCAAAAAACAAGCCCTTCAAAAGCAGAAGACTCTGGAGGCTGACCTGTTAGACCTTGAGACTAAGAATAGGGCCCATCCCTCCAAAACACTTAAAACTGAGATCTCTAATGTCCGAGGACAACTACAAAAGCTACTCCTCGCACGCACCCAAGCGGCCTTGAATAGAATGCGCCACAAGTTTTACCTGCTAGGAAATAAAACTAGCAAAATGCTTGCGCGCAAACTCCGCGTTCAGCAAGCCAGAAATAGAATTAAATGTATTTATTCTCCCACCAAACAAAAGATCTTGAACCCAAAAGATATAACGAACCAATTTGCAAGCTATTACGCCAAATTATACAACTTAGCAACTGACCCGTCCACCCCACAACCCTCCCCTCCGTCTATTTCGTCCTTCCTAGATGACCTTTCCCTCCCTACTCTTACGCAGGACCAGCTCTCTTCTCTGAATGCCCCTTGGTCGGCGGATGAAATCTCTACAACTATTAAATCCACACCCAGGAATAAAGCCCCCGGCCCAGACGGCTTTGTCTCTGACTTCTATACTACTTTCCATGACGTCCTTTCTCCCCTCCTGACCTCGCTATACAATACATTCTCAGATCGAGGCTCCCTTCCCCCAGAACTCTTAGAAGCGCGTATTGTTACTATTCCTAAGCCCGGCAAAGACCCCGCCCACGTACACAACTACCGACCAATAGCGCTACTAAACTGCGACATCAAACTATACGCCAAAATGATTGCAACACGCATTAACAAATTCCTACCATCACTGATACACCCGGATCAGACTGGCTTCGTCCCTGGGAGACAAGCGTCTGACAACACACGTCGGGTCTTCAACCTGATAGACTCCCTATCTGAAGACCAGGGCCTTCTCTTGCTTTCGTTAGACGCAGAGAAGGCTTTTGACAGATTAAACTGGACATACATGCGCCAAACCCTCCTTAGATTCGGATTTAGGGATCGTATCCTTTCCTCTATTTTAGCGTTATACAGCTTCCCCACGGCCCGGGTGTTCAATGGAGGCTTCCTATCCGACCCTTTCCCTATTACAAATGGCACCAGGCAAGGCTGTCCCCTATCCCCCCTGATCTTCGTCCTATCAATTGAACCCCTAGCAGCTAAAATAAGAGACAATCCCAACATTCCGGCGATTCAGTTCGGTTCATCCCTCCATAAACTGAGCCTCTTCGCAGACGATGTCCTCCTATTTATCTCCAACCCCACTACAACGCTTCCAGTCTTACACTCTGTCCTAGAAGCCTTTAGCCTCGCTTCTTACTATAAACTAAACACTACTAAAACGGACGCCCTCCCCTTCAATTTATCTCACTCCACCCCAGCACTCCAAGCTACCTTTCCATATAACTGGCGAACTCATACAATTAAATACCTGGGTATCAACATCCCTATCTCCACTACAGACGCCTTCTCTGCCAACTTAACCCCCTTGATGAAGTCATTAGAAGCACTTACGAAAGCCTGGTCATCCTATGAGGTCTCTTGGCTAGGACGAATGGCGGCATTTAAAATGTCCCTACTCCCTAAACTAATGTATCTCTTCCGAACTATACCATACCCCTTCCCAAAGAAAGCCATCCAAACCTGTTCCTCTATCATGACTAAGTATATCTGGTCTGCAAAACCACCCTCAATGGCTCTTTCAAGAATGACCTTGCCAAGAGCGTTTGGGGGTCTTAATATACCTAATATTCTTCTATACCAAGAAGCCTCCCTCCTAGCCCCCATTAAATACTATTTCTCAACCCAATTGCACACTGGTTGGATGGAGCTGGAGCAAATTCGATCAAACCCAATCCCCCTAGCTGACCTTTTCCGTATCCCAAAATCGCTCCGACCTACGCAACCGTCCCTCCTTCCCTCCACGCAAGCTGCTCTACAAACCTGGGACTCCTTATCGACCTCCCTAACATCGCCCATTTCCCATATTTCCCAGATATCCATCACCACATTAGCATCGATGATTCCACATCTCAACCTATCCAAATGGAGACGCGCAGGAGTATTATCCCTAGGAGACCTCCTCGATGGACTTTCTCTAAAATCTTTTTCTACTCTCCAGTCACATTACTCTCTTCCAGCTACAGAACTCTTCCACTATGTGCAAGTAGCACACTGGTGGAAGACGATTCCTCCTACCTACGCAACGCTCCACACATCCTCACATACTCTCTTTTCTCGTCTCTCCTTACCAGATTCCAAAGGCGACATCACATACTGGTATAAACTTCGGATTACCCCTACCTCTCCTTCCAAGTCAAACGCCCAAAAGAAATGGGAACAGGACCTGGGAAAAACCCTATCTCCAAACGACTGGCGTCAAGTCTTTTTAACCTCGCACTCCATGTCCCAGTGCCTAAACCACACTGAAATGCATATTAAACTAGTGAACAGACTATACCAAACCCCGGACCGAATACATAAATTCTGGCCCTCTCACAGTAATAAATGCTGGAGACTATGCGGCTCGGTAGGACATGTCTTCCACATATTCTGGACGTGCCCAAAGATCACTAAATACTGGTTAGATGTATTTGAGCTAATAAACAAAGTTCTGTCCACCCACCTAGCTCCAGACCCAGCTCTAGCATTATTACAAGTCGTCCCCGCTTCAATAACGCCACCTGCCAGATATGTCCTGGGCCACATCCTGATAGCCGCTCGAGCAAACCTAGCCCAAATGTGGAAACAATCCACTCCCCCTACCCTGCTAAGAGTTATACATAAGATAAACCACCATTTCCATATGGAGACAGATTCAGCTTCCTCCTCCCCCAACTTCTCTTCCCTCAAAACGCGCTGGCTCGCGTGGCAAACCTTTATTTCCTCGATTGAAGGGTCTCAATATCTTCATAAATCCACCTCACCCCCACTTAGTCCATTCGGGATCTAAAATACAACACCTATCATCACACCCCCCATTACCTAGGCAGTTACACCTTCCCCTCCCTGTTAAGAGTCGACCCCTACTAGGTCTCCCCCCAATACCATCTTCTAAAGCGTACCTATAACTTCTGCTCAACAGGATTAGGCCACTACTACCTTACTGCAATGTATAGTTGTTCTATATGTCCCAACTTCTCTGTTCTCTGATGTATTATGTATACAAGGCTCCGATGTAACACTCCTCCAATTCTAGTCTGGACCCCTATTCTCCCCCCCCCCTCCCTCTTTCTTCTACATCCCTACCATACCGACCTTTACACTGTGTTGATGTATCACCCCCCCTTTTTCTTCGTTCTGTACCCCATAAAAATGTTTATCTTTTCAATAAAAACTATTGATTCAAAAAAAACAAAACATGTATTTCACCACATTAAGATGTTCGGCAGGGCGAGTTTTTAGGTAAACGGCAGAAAAGACCAAGAAACCTCTCAACCAATGATGAAAGCTCCGGAAAGCATTTTCACCGATACCCCCCGCCTTCTTAGCCTTATCGAAATCCTTCCTCATGTCGCCTGTGAGGGTGAAAAGGTCGACAAATTTCCCTTTAACTATTTTTTCCTTCATCCTCTTCCGTAAACCCCGAGTAACAGCCGTGTTGGCGCAGCGCACCATCTCCGAAAACAACGGCGGCTCATCAGGAGCCGCCGCCTTTTTCGGCACCTTGTCCTTGCCTACCACCTTGGCGACCTCGCGCGCAACTAATTTTGCGAGCTTGCGCGGGCGTTTGGGGGAATCAGATCCCTCGCTGCTAGCAGAGGATTCAGATGAAGATACAATAGATGAATCAGCTGCAACGTCATGCTCACCAGAACCGGAAGGGCCAGGGACGTCAGCCATCTCAGTCGCCTGCGAGAGACCCGGAACTGAAGAACCGGCATCTGTTGGAGATGGGTCCGCATCACCGCGCCTCCCGGATCTGTCCGGCACCGGAGCAGCCTGAGGGGCTGCAGAACTGTCTGCACTAACCTCGGGAACAGAAACAAGCGGAATTAAGTTACCCGCCAAACCAACAGATGAACCGGGGAGGGGGTGCGGCACCTCCCCGCCCGGGGCCACCAAATGCAGCAGTGTACCTGACACAGGCGGTGCCACCTGAGCCGGCGGCGCGTGGGCTGGGGGAAGGTACGGAGGCACCGTAGCTGCTTGGCTAACGCTGAAGAAGCAAACACCTGGGGACCCAAAACCACCCTGCCAAGGATACCCGTAAGGCCCCGGCTGCGCCGGAGGATAAGGCGGTTGACAGTATGGGAACTGATGGAAAGCTGGCGCCGGAAGTGAAGTGGATTGAAACCCTCCCGCAAAAGAAGAAACATTAGGTGGGTGTCAGAAAGCTTGCCCCATCCCGGAGGACCAGACTGACTGGACCACCTGCGGAGTGGAAACTAGTGGAGGGAAACTTTGCGAAACTACCGGGGGAAATGGGAATTGCAAGTAAGGTAGGCCCGCACCGCTTGGGGAGGAGAATGCCGGCAAGCCAGGGGTGCTTGTAGCAAAGCTACCCCCCGCCACGGACTGAAAATCCGTAACGGAATGCTGGCCTGTTAAAGACACAGAGGCTGCTGCGGAGCCTTGTACAGAAAAGGCCCTCAACACCTCCAAGTGTCCAGCAGATGGCTGCACCTCCCCACCCAGCACGCTACCAGCAGCTTGCTGAGGGCCATGGGATGTGCAGCCAGGAACTAAAATGGCCGCCAGGGGGGGAGCCTGCCCTAGGAGGGTCTCACTGTAACTATTAACCTCCTCAAAAAGCCCGCTGACCCCCACGGCCACTGGGGCTCTGTGATGGCCACCAGCAGCCAGGGGTGCATCAGGGGCCTCAAAAGGGGATCAGTACTAAACACCGACGCCGGAATCCCGACCACACAACCCCGACAGGGGTGGCGAGCGGAACGCAGCCCCTTGTGGGCTCGCCACGCTGCGGGCACGGTGCCTCGCTACGCTCGGCACACTATTATATTCTCCCTGTATGGGTGTCGTGGACACCCACGGAGGGAGAACATGTCGGGACTGTGGCGGTCGGGACCCCAACCGCTGGGACCCCGGCCGGCGGCATCCTGACCGCATCCCCCCAAAAGCACCGGGCACGGGACCCACGGGGGGCCCGCTATGCCCCAGGGTAGCCGCACCCGCAACCTCCTTTGTATAAGAAACCAGCGCGGCTGGGGGTGCCGAATCCCCGCCGCGCATGCCGCCCACAGCAGCGCCGGCGCCCGCCGCCCCATACCCGCTGATCGCGGGAGAGACGCGCCCGTCCGGCGCTGCAGCCCCCGTGACACTCGCGGCCGGGGGTGCCGAATCCCCGGCCCGAGACAGCGACCGCCCAGCGCTGACGGCCGCCGTGCCTGACCCGCTGGAAGCGGGACGCACGGAGCCACCAGGCGCTGCACTGCGCGCAAAGACGGGAGGCGCTGACGGAACGGGCACCGTAGCGCCTCCCGCTCCTGAGCTGGGAGCCTGACCAGCGGGGATAGCAGCAGGGCGGCGGAGGCGCACGGCACCCGATGCGGGAGCAGCATCCGCCAGCCTTTGGGGACGGGGGGCTGCACGCTTAGGCCTGGGCATAATGGCAGGGTGGGGAGGCACACGGGAGCCGGGCAGTGTAACACAGGGGCAAAATAGGCAGCAGGATAGAAAATAAGAATAAGAATAAGGCTAGGTGAATAGATAGAATAGAAGAAAAGGTGCTAAGGGGAAAAATAGATAATTTGGCAGAAAACTGAAGGAAAGAAAGAAAGAGACAGGCAGATTATAATACAGCCTTCACTTATCCTTCCAGCCGACAAGAGGAAGCAACTCTGGAAGTTTCTACCCTTAATGCACTAAACACTTCCCCTACACTCACCGATAGGCTGGCCCTAACCAATTACCACTCACTCAAAACTCTGATCTGCCTAGCAACAATTGACCTCTTCAACCAATCACAAAATTGTAAGACTCTTATATAGATATCGTGCCCAGCCAGGCACTCTCCTTATCTAATGTTCCTACTGAGTGTGATTAGCGCCATCAGATCCTTTTTCTTTCTTTGTCTTGCCAAGACGACACAATTGAAAGATGTTATCCTGACAAAGGTTTTCAGCATAGTGATTGCTTACTCACTGCAAAAAAATAGATCTTAAACAAACGTTAACCAGTATATGTTGAACCAGAGCCGGCCCTAACCAATATGATGCCCTAGGCAAGATTTTGGCTGGTGCCCCCTAGCACCACCGCTGGTTCCACCTTTGACCTTGCACCTCTTTCCCAGCACCATCACCCCTCACCCATAGCAGTCCTTATTTTGGTGTTTGTATAGGAACAGTTCGCACATTTGTCGCACAGCCCAAAAAGGGGTGTGTTTTTGCTGGCAAGGGGCATGGCCACACAATAGTAACTCAATTACGCCACACAGTACTGCAACTTTATTCACATTTGATCATGCGATAGTGTCCATAATTCATATTCCATCCCACAGTAGTATTACTTTACCTAAGAAACATTACTCCTTAAAGTAGAGCCCCTTATTCACATTACATCACACTGAATTGCTCCTTATTCACATTATACCACACCCTATTGCTCTTTATTCATATTAGACAACACAGTAGTGCCCTTTCTATATGCACGCCACATAGTAGAGCACCTTATACACATAATGCCACACATTAGTAATGCATTTATACACATAATTCCACACAGTAATGCCCCTTACACATTATTAATGTCCTTATAAACATAATGCGCCTTACACATTATGACAACCTTTATTAATGCCCTTTTACACATAATGTCCTTTACATATATGCCGCACATTATAAATGCCCTTATACACATAATGACACACATAGTGCCCCCTACACATTTGCTGCACATTAGTGCCCCTATACACATAATGACACACATACAGTAGTATCCTGTTACACATATGCCGCACATTATTAATGCCCTTATACACATAATGACACACATAGTGCCCCTTACACATATGTTGCACATTATTAATGCATTTTTACATGACACACATAATGCTCCTTACACATATTCTGAACACTACTGCACAACCAACCCACTCACATGCACACAGCACTCACACTGCCACTAACACTGTGACCTCTGCCTCTGCTTGGATACAGATGTGTCCTCATAAATCTTGCCTGAATGCTAACGTCGGGCACCTTTTTTTTATGAAAATGCATCTTATTTGCATTGCTATGTGGCTAGGATGCACAAGCAGATTCTGCTGATTAAAATGATATGCAGCTTGCCTATATATTCTGTGAGACTGTGGCTGTATCTGCATAAGAAATGCTACACACAGAATATAGGCATGCTGCATATCATTTTAATCAGCATAAGCTGCTGATGCCCCTAGGCATATCAAATGCCCTAGGCAATTGCCTAGTTTGCCTATGCTTATGGCCGGCTCTGTGTTGAACTACAAGGAGAGATGTTGCAGAATGTCAAACCAAGAACCTTAGTTGCAACACCCACAGCTATGTTATGCTGACTGTAATGATAGTAGTTCTAACCACCAGTAAGTTCAAATGTATTTAGTCAATTTAAACATACAGCACAACTCACACATAGGGGGAGATTCAAATGTTTGAAAAGTCAGTTGGGAGACTGTTTTTTTCCCAATCTAATAGACACCCAACCGACTTTTCAAACATTTGAATTCCACCCATAGTGTGCTAAAACTACACACCCTATAGTACTGCCTCGCACCAAAATTGGGACATTAAACATATATAAATTACATTATAAAAAACATGCTAATCCCAATTGTTCGTTCAACCCCCTGTGAGTTGTGCTGTATGTTTAAACTGACTAAATACATTTGAACTTACTGGTGATAAGAACTACTATCATTACAGTTAGCGTAACATAGCTGTGGGCGTTGCAACTAAAGGGGGGTACTCACGGAGCGATCGCTGCTTAAAATCTAAGCAATCTGACTAGATTGCTTAGATTTTAAGCAGCGATCACTCCGTGTGTACCCCCACAGCGATAGCGATGTGCAGCCCCGTGCATCGCTATCGCTGGTGCTAGATTGGCCTGCATGCAAGCTCAATCTAGCAGGTCGCTCATTTCAGGGACGTGCAGTCAGGGGAGGCAGTGCCTCCCCTGTGATTAATTATTAAAATAATATAAAGAAGATACTTATGACACATATTCTGTGTCATAAGTATGTTCTTTATTTAATTCTAATAATTTTCTGTGCTTATATGTGTTTAGGAGGCACTGATAGCAGTGCCTCCCAAACACAATGCAGACGGGACAGAGCGGGGGGCGGGGCCAAGCACTGGGCTTTAAAAGCCCATTCAAAAAAAGCGTAAAAGCGGCACTGAAAAAAGTGCCTCGCTGACAGGGACACCACCCCCATGTCAGCGAGGCACCTGTAATTGGACAGCGGATTCAGTGCTGGATCCGCTTGTCCAATCACCCAGATGCGGCGGGTCCCAGTGGTGAGTGTGTGAGGCTCTTCCCCGTCCTCCTCCCGCTGACAGCAGCGGTGTGCGGCTCTCCTCCCGTCCTCCGGCTGGCTCCGTCCACCCCGTCCTCGCCCCCCCCCCCCATCTGTCCCTTTGTCCTCCTCTGTCCGCCCTGTCCTCCTCCACCCTCCCGCTGCAGCGGTTTGCGGCTCTCCCCCGACCTCCTCCCGCTGACAGCAGCGGTGTGCGGTTCTCCCCCCATCCTTCTCCGTTGGCTCCGGCTGGCTCCATCCGCCCCGTCCTCCCCCCGTCTCTCCCTTCGTCCTCCGCCCTTCTGCTGTCAGCAGCGGTTTGCGGCTCACCCCTGACCTCTTCCCACTCACATCCAGCAGCAGGTTAGTCAGAGAGTCTCTCTCTCTCTCTCTCCTCTCGCCTCTCTCTCCTCTTTCCCCCCCTCCTGTGGATTGAAGTTTAATGTTAATTTTTACAGGTACCGGCCTTATTGGATTCTACTGGACAAGTGGACGTGACCGGCGTGGGATGTAGGTAAGTAATGTGTCTCTCATTTTTACAGGTATCAGCCCTATTGGATTCTACTGGACAAGTGGACGTGATCGGCGTGGGATGTAGGTAAGTATGTGTGAGTGTGTAAGTGTGATGTAATACATTTTTACTGTCACGGTGTGTGTTGTGTTTTTATTTGGGTATTTTTGTTGTTGTAGAACTACAGGTACCAGCGGGCCCATTATTTCCCTGCATGCTGGTACTTGAGGTTCTCCAAATACCAGAAAGCGAGGGAGGCTTGCTGGGCCTTGTAGTTCCACAACAAAAAACAATATTCTTTTTTTAACACTCTTATGGCTATCAGCCTCCCATCCACCGCCCACGGATGGGGGGGACAGCCTCGGGCTTCACCCCTGGCCCTTGGGTGCTTGGAGGGGGGACACCTTCATCTAAGGGGTCCCCACTCCTCCAGGGAACCCCGGCCAGGGGTGACTAGTTGGGGGGGTGGGTAATGCCACAGCCGCAGGAACCTACATAAATATGTCCCCCGGCTGTGGCATTATGTCCCTGGCTAGTGGAGCCCGGTGCTGGTTTTAAAAATACGGGGGACCCCTACGTCTTTTGTCCCCCATATTTTTGGAACCAGGACTGGACTAAGAGCCCGGTGCTGGTTGTCTAAATACGGGGAACCCCTGTCCAATTTTTTCCCCAGTATTTAAACAACCAGGACCGGCTTAAAGAGCCCGTGGCTGGTTATACTTAGGAGGGGGGACCTCATGCAAATTTTTTTTTTTTTTCTAACCCATTCAGCCCCTTAAGTTAATGGAATCCCTGGACAACAGAATTGCATTTATGCCCTCCTCCCACTCCCTTCCCAAACACTATTTTTTTTTTCTTTCTATAAAAATGTACAATATATCTCAGGTATGATGAGCAGGCAGGCAGCGGGCATTGGCGGCATCGGACTGAGATGCAAATTAGTGGCGGAGGGCTGGGTCAGTTGATTGTGGGCGAGTTTGTAAGCCATTGGTGGTGGCAGTGGGCATCGGCAGGGGCAGTAGCGGGCATTGGCTCGGCGGCGGTAGGGGTCATCGGCAGGATTCGGCGGGCATTATGGCTGTAGTGCCTCACCAGCCACTGACCTCAACGCACGCCACTGGCTAATTTCACCCGCTGGGTGAAATGAGTGCCCCCCCCCCCTCCCCATCTCCCCCCCCCCCGAACGCTCAGCACACATTGCGCTGTGCTGAGCTGGGGGAGAGATGTGTGCTGAGCGGGTCGCTCAGCACACATCTCTCCCCAAATCGGGCCGTGAATACGGCCCTTAATGTTCTCGGTTTGACATTCTGCAACATCTCACCTGTTATTAATATGGTTTAGTAACTTATTTTAAGTGTGTGATATGTTCAGGGTGCTTTGTACTTTGTAGTTCTTCAACATATACCTGTTAACGTTTGTTTAAGATCTAGCTGTCAGCTGTGCTTAGTACAAATGTGATTCAGACATCTGTAGAAACATCTATTGTGCTGTGTACTAGTATGTTTATATGTATTTTTTTATTTTTATATGTATTTCATTTTGTTTAGAATGTTTTGCACTGTGTACAATTTTGGTGCTCCGGCCCCTCTGTATGGCCGGTGTCTGGGCGCACTGCGATGACGTCATTTGAAGGAGCGAGGTGCGCGAATGGCGGGCGTTATGGACGGACCAGAGGAGGTATAAAGGTATGTCTTTTTTTTTTTGTATTTATTATTCCCTGATGAAAATATTAGCTCAATAACATTGAAATGTGTTTGTTGCTGTGAGTGCCGCTGGACCATTCGTACATATATATATTAGTGGTGGGCAACGATTAAAATTTCTAATCGCGATTAATCGCATGATTTTCTCAGATTAATCACGATTAATCGCATTGAATTGCGCAAGTTTCAATAATGAATTCAAAAGTAGTGTATTGCGCTCCTGATTGGCTGCCAGTCCTCGAGTTCCGATTGGCTCGCTGGCGGCCAGCAATACACTGGAAATGGCACCGGCGCTGTCACAGTCTCCATGGCTGCCCGCAGCTAACTACTGTATGCACCAACAGCTGGGGGGACGAAGAGAGCTGATTACAACTGCACAATGCTAGGGGGGGGGGGGGGGTGATCGCCACAATCACCCTCCGCCAGGGCTGCCATCAGAAATGAAGGGGTCCGGGACTGACAAATGAGGCAGGGCCCCCCTCCCCACACAAATGCTGCCCCATTCCTCCCCCCTGTATTCTACAAAACTTAAATTTTGAGGGGACCCGGGAGGCAGCAGCAAAGATCGAGACAGGGCCAGCTGCCTGCGAACCGCCAGGCAGCCACGGTATGGAGGAACAGAGCCGCAACGCTATTATTAGTACAGAGCCTGCCGTGAGCCAATAGGAGGTCACGGGCCGGCAGCCAATCAGGAGCTGTCAAATGGCAGCTCCTGATTGGCTGCCGGTCCGTGACCTCCGATTGGCTCACGGACGGCATTGTAGTTAGAATAGCGCTGCGGCTTAGCCTCTGTCCTCCCAAGGCAGCTGCCGGTGCGCAGCGTTAAAATAATTGTCGCCAATAATTAGTTAATGCGTTAACGCAATATTAACGCGAATAACTTGCCAGGCCCTAATATATATATATATATATATATAGTTGTGCTCATAAGTGTGTCAAAAGTTTACATACCCTGGAGATTTTGGCCTGATAACATGCACGCAAGTTGACACAAACTGTGCAGTGTATTTCAGTACAAACAGGGAATTCTAGAGGTGTATGGTGACTAAAAATCACAGAGAAAAATACACACTGAGTATATCCTGTGAACTACCTATATTAAATTATAAACCTGACGCACCTAGCCCCCTCAGGTTATAGAATATAGGGATAGCAGTCGGAGTGAGATACACAAAATAGAGGTCACACAGCAGCTATATGCATACACACAGAGTCACAGTTTGTACAATACAGAAATTATGACATGCAATAAAACTGCACTGGACTAGCAATACATAGTAGTACTAAGTATAGCTATACACTTATTAGATATAACAATGCACAGTAAAGACTGGATGTATATCACAGGGTACTTGTACTAAGTAACCCTGACTAAATGCACTTTTTCTTAACTAATACTGTCAGCAGACATACTTAAGTGTCCTGTAGAATGCACAGCACTGACAGGCAGGCGGCTTTACAGAGGAGGATTTGGCCAAACAGTCCCAGGATCAGCTCAGCTTGCTCCTAATGGCGCCCAAACACTGACAGGGAGTGAGGGAGAGAGAGATATGCAGCTCCAGGGTGGGAACATTTACTAAAAATGGCGCCCTGGGTCTGGAGGAGGGGCTACAGGTCAAAGACTTATTTCCCTGCTGGACTTCACCACCGGGTACTGGGGGCTTAAATAAATGGTTTTATGAGAGAAAACCGACCTGTGCCCATGCCCTGGTGGTCTAGTGGGGTCCCTGTACTGCCACAGTGTCCACGCCAGCGTGTGGCCCGCCTCCCACCGGCCGAGCGGGATCGCGATTTGTAGCTGGTCCCGCCGGGGGGACCCACTTACCTCCTCCCTGAGTGCGGCCACGCGATCCAGGAGAACAGCGGTCATGTGTGTGACTAATTGGAAGAAAACCAGAGCCTCCGCTGTAGGTACCCAGCAACCAGGGAGCGGGAGTGTACAGCGCCTCTGGGGGAGGTGATAGAGCTGCAGCAGGAGATGTCTGACTGACATCTAACACAGTCAGTGTCTCTGCTGCAGCCCTTGAAGTCTTCATTTTTTTTTTAAAGCTTCTTCTCAGGGCTGCAGGAGCAGCCCCCCTGTTGTATGCTTGCATACTGCATGGCACCAACTACAAAACTGAGTTCCTGTGCACGGAGGCGGGGTTATAGAGGAGGCGGCGCTATGCATTCTGGGAAGAAGGTCAAAGATTTGAGCCTGTTGGTGCCTCAGATCAAGATCCTACTCTACACCCCAATGTCATTCCCTGTGGAGCCCAGTGTACCCTGCAGCAGAAAGAAGTAATAATGCCACTGTATAGGTCATTGGTATGGCCTCATCTAGAATATTGTTACTATTAATACATTAGAGACTGTACAAAGAAGGGCAACTAAAATGCTGCATGGCCTACATCACAAAACATTCCCAGAAAGACTACAAAATCTCAATATGTATAGTTTGGAGCAGAGAAGGGAAAGGGGGGACATGATAGAAACTTTCAAATATATCAAGGGTTTTAACAAAGTCCTGGGGGTAAATTTACTAAGATGGGAGTTCTATTTAAGATGGGATGTTGCCCATAGCAACCAATCAGATTGATTCCAGGTATTATCTTCTAGAAGGTGCTAGATAAATGAGAAGTAGAATCTGATTGGTTGCTATGGGCAACTCCCATCTTAGTAAATTTACCCCCAGGAGGGAAACATTCTCCATATGAAGAGAAGCAATAGGACACGTGGACATGCACTGAGACTGGAGGGGGGGAGGTTCAGGAGAAATATACAGAAAGGGTAGTGGACAAGTGGAATAGCCTCCCATCAGAGGTGGTAGAGGCTAAGACAGTAGAGCAATTTAAACATGCATGGAATAGACATAAGGATATCCTTACAAAGAAATAAGGATCAAATAAGTTTTGAGATAAAAATATGGTTAAAAAAAAAGGGCAGACTAGATGGGCCAAGTCAAATTCTATGTTTCTATATTTCTATGTTTAATAAGTCATGCTTAAAAGGAAACTCCATTCATACAGCACAAATGGACACATTACTTTTACCAATATTGCTATAACCTCTGCAACTGATGAGGTCATCTGTAACAGCCCAAGGAAACCCTAAACATCCAATCACCTCCTTCTCAGTGTGGCCCGGGTCTAAAAGGTTGTGCCCAGGGGCGCATCAGGATAGAAGAAGGCCTGTGTACAGTCTCCATCCATGCCCCATCCTCTCTAGCTGGCAGAGCAATAGACTCTGGGCACTAGGGTCACTAGGAGACCCTAGCGCTGTCCCAGAGTCTAGTGCGCATGTGCAGGTATCCAGAAAAAATGATGAGGTGGCCATTTCCCCAGTGATTTTCCTTCTGTATATGTGTTATACACCAGGAAAATGGCCACAGCGACATTCTCCCTGTGTTGTCTGTACTGCTGCTGCTGGCAACGTGGGACTCCAGAGGGTAAATATTGAAAAAATAGGGGCAAGGTGTGCGGTGGTATCCGTTTGGATGCTCAACCATGTTAAAGTCGACATGCATTAGGTCGACCACTATTGGTCGACATTGCCATGGACACATGATCGACACATGACAGGTCGACACATGAAAAGGTCGACATTTTTTCTTTAAAAAAATAGATTTTGACATTTTTCATACTTTACTATCCACGTGGACTATGATTGGGAATAGTTTCCTTTGCCGAGCACAGCGGTAGCGGAGCGAGACACCTCTCCCGCATCATGGCAAGCGGTACACTAATTGGGGTTCCTGGTCATGTTACGGAAAAAATGACACCAAAAACAGTTCAAAAATCCATGTCGACATTTTCACGTGTCGACAATGTCAATGTTGACCGAATGACTCTCAACCTTAACATCATCGACCATTCATACTGGAACCGTTATGGGTTCCCGTGGACCCTAGGTGCCCATGTGCACTGCACACACTGCACCCATTATAGATACACCAGTATTTTTGGCATTCATGCATTAGCTGGGGGCACTGACCCAGGCTGCAAGTCCTGGGAATAACCCTAGTCAATTGCAGGGTCGCTGACCTGGGACTGTTAATGTTAACCTGGATCTGTTCCTTTCACACATAGGCAGGACCCAGGTCATCTCTGCGTGCCCCAGCAAATTCACGGGTTTGTTACCAAGTCTGAACAGGGTATCAATTTCAATGTAGCCAAATTGGAAATTCTATTTTCACTTTTGTTCACTGTTCTTGTGTCAGGAGGTGGGGAGAGCCCAATACTCATACACAAAAATTGTGGGTCACACTGCTTAATGAACATAGCAGGATGGCCAGTTACAAATGGTTTCTCACACTTGTAGCTTGTGCTTGGCTACATTTTAGTCTCTCATTTGAGACAATCACAAATGGCTATATTTTATATTTAATAAAGTGATGAGTAAGTGTTTGGAGAAACTACAATTTTATGTGTTTTATTTTTACTGCTTTAGTATCAATGCAGGTGAAAAATGTACCTGCAAAAAAACATTTTATGTAGCATATGCACCAGTGCTCAGTGGACATTTTAGTGTGTGTAAAAGAAACAGCATCGGCGCCCTAGGCGCAAAATATAGGGGCATGGCTTTGTAGAGGGGTGCAGTGCCTGCTGTCGTGCAGGTGTAGTCTCACTGCTTACCACGCGCTGCACTCTTCTGCTGCTGGTCCATCATGGCCAGCGGTGCCACCGCCTCTTCTTTGCATCAAGCCGCCGCTGGACATCTTCCTTCTTGTTCTCGACATCTTCTGGCCTCTTCTGCGGCCTCTGGAGCTGTTCCCGCGGCGTCTTCTCTCCGGCGCTGCCCGACTTTTCACCGCTCTTCTGCGTGACTTGCTTCTTCCTCCGCCTCCCGGCGGCGTCTGATGTCAGATTCCGGGGCGGGGCCAAGTACAGCGATGTGAACTCCGATTGGCTCGCCGCGACCGCTTCCCATTGGCTGCCTCTCTGCGAGCTGTGATTAGCTCACGAAGGGCGCCAGTTTTAAAAGGCCACAGATGGTGCTTCCAATTGGTTGCCGAATTGGTGCCAAGTTTGAAGTGCTGCTTCCGTAGCACTGCCCATCACTGTACTTTGACCAGCGCTTGGGACAGACACACAGCCCCAGTGCCGGCCACTGCCACACCCTGCAGGGGATGCAGATCCCCTGCACTCCGCCGCTGCTCCGCCGCCGCTGCTCCGATGTGCCCTGTGAAACAGGGCACATCTCTACAGCTTCATGGGGAAGGGGCATTGCCACAAAATAATACCAATTCATATTACTCTGTACAGAAGTATCCATTATTCAGTAGCGCTACTTACACACATTACACTCGGTAGAGCAACTTTTACACATTACGACATGTAGAGCACCTGTCACACATTATGCCAGGTAGCGTCCCATTTTAAACATTACTCCAGGTAGAACCCCTATCACAAATGATTTTACACAGTATAGCAGGCAGAGTCGCCCTTTTTACACAGTACGGCAGGCAGAGTAAGAGAATGTGTGAGTGTATTTTACAAGCCTCTCCTCTTTTCACCCTACGCTGTGCTCTTTGCAGTGCAGGGCATTGTGGGTGGGCTGAAGGCAAGCTGCAGCGCTGCTTGGATACCTACGTGAGAAGAGGTAGCCGGGAGCAGTTGAGCGGTGATGGCGGGGGGACGCGGACCCCACAGTGCGGTGGCGGAGCGGGCAGGCGGTTGTTGCAGGTGGTCCTGCACCTACAGTGCATCTGCACTATGTGCCAGGCACCACTGGCACCCTCCTAGTTACGGCCCTGCCAGTGTTCCATCAGGAAAACCAGTATTATATACGACAGGTCACGGCTAGGGTAAAACAGTAGCATATGTACCTGGTTGTCACCAAGTGATGTGGGGTCGGATGTAATGCCGTCTGAGTTGGCCGGAGGCACCAGACAGAAGAATTGTTAGGTGCCGCGGTCCGCGGCGCCGCTCGGTCTGCTTCCGAGCGACGCTCACGGCCGCCGCACCTCCCTCCCTGCCCGGCGCCTAGCAACGCCAGGACGCCGTGCGTACTGTAGCCGCCGGGTCCCTGGCAACGCTAGGACGCTGGGCGTCCTCAGCCGCTGGGTCCATAGCAACGTTGCCAGATAGGATTGATTAGTTGCTCGTGCAGCAGGGCAGCTGCACGGCAACTAGTAATTAGGGTCTGGGGGCTGGTCTTGCTGTCCCTCCTGTCATTGGCCAGCAGGGTCTTTTTATGGGAGCCAGCACACTGCAGCCTCGCCGGTGATAGCTTCCTGTATGCTGTTCCTGCCTTGCAACGTCTGTTCCTGGTCAGCTGTATCTGGTCGATCCTGCTCCCTGTGCTCCTGAGTTCTGGAGTTCTGAAGCCGGTCCTGGGAATCCTTCCTGTCCAAGTGAACCTGTTGCGGTCATCTGGGGGTTCTCGCTTGTTAAGGTTCTCTCCCGGTTTCGTGAGTAGTGGCTTCTGCCGCATGTTGCGGCCTAGGCCGCTTAGTCCTTGTTTTCCTTTTGTATTGGTGGTTTTTGCGGAGGTTTCCGCTTTTCACTGTCCTCCCCGGAACTCGGCGGTGCCGTGTGGGGGAGTGGACAGTGGTATCTTTTGTTGTTCTTTTCCTTTGGCGGCGTGCCGCACATATATTTAGTTTTAGGGTAGTTAGTAGCCCCTAGCTTCTGTTTGCTTTAGTTAGAGGTCCCCTTGTTATTATCCTGTCTCGGTTCACGCCTTGTCTCACTCTAAGACCTGGGGGCATCGGAGTTGGGCAGACCTAATCCGCCCTTCAAACGCGGCTGCCGTGGGCCCAAGCAACCATAGTCACTCAGGCGTGAACTGACCACACGGGTAAAACAACGGAGGTAGGGTGCTAGGAGCTATTCCCGTACCATCCCTTATTTCAGCGTCACGTCCTGGTGCTCTGGACTCTCTACACAAACATCTCTCCAGTTCTGGGCATCAGGAACGTAACATTATCACCGGCCCAAAAAAAAAAAAAAAAAGAATAATATTACGAGCTATTTGTTTTTGGTGGGCCTTGAAATTTGGCCTCATGAATCCGGCAGTATTAGGACCGAATCCCAGCCAGCTTTTGGCCAACCAGATTCAGGAACTAACTCAGATGGTTCAGGATCTTACTCTTCGGGTGAGATCGCAGGAAGATCTTTTGCGAGCCTCCCAGAGTATGATTCCAGAACCAAAGATGCACCGTCCTGACCGTTTTTCAGGTAACCGAAAGGATTTCTTAAATTTCAAGGAAGCTTGTAAGCCTTATTTTCGTTTAAGGCCCCGATCCTCTGGTACTGAGTCTCAACGGGTCGGGATTGTGATGTCTTTACTACAAGGCGATCCGCAACCTGGGCTTTTGGGCTAAAAGCCGATGATGTTGCCTTGCTATCTGTAGATGCCTTTTTTAAGTCTCTAGGCCTTTTGTACGATGACCCTGATAGAGAAGTGTCGGCTGAGAGCCACTTGCGTGCACTTAAGCAAGGGAAAAATCCAGCAGAGCCGTATTGTACCGAGTTTCGCCGTTGGTCGAACGACTGTGGCTGGAATGACCCGGCCCTGCGCAGTCAGTTTCGCCTCGGTTTGTCTGAAGTTATTAAAGACAGTCTCCTGCAGTACCCCGCTCCAGAGACTTTAGACAAACTCATGGAGCTTGCTATTAAAATTGATCGTCGTCTCCGGGAGCGGAGGGCTGAAAGAGGAGCTAGTTTCAGGCCTAGTCCATGTGTGTATACTTTCCCTGAGGACGTCGAGGAGCCCATGCAAATGGGTCTCTCCTGGCTGTCCCCAGAGGAAAGAACCAGAAGGCTAAATTCTGGTCTTTGCTTGTATTGTGGTGGCAAGGGACATATCGCACGTAATTGCCCGAATAAGCAGGGAAACGCTCTGACCCAGTGAATTGTGAGGGGGTTCACTTGAGTTTGCAGTTGATCTCCTCTAATGTTTCCTTATTAGTTCCTGTAAAAATTTCCTTAGGTAGCCTCAGTTCATTGGTGTCGGCCTTCGTCGACAGTGGAGCTGCGGGAAATTTCATGGATCTTGGTTGGGCTCAGGCTTTGGGCGTTCCACAGATACCTTTGGATAAACGTATCACCATGCACGGCTTTAATGGTGGTCCGCTTTCTAATGGGGTAATCACTCACCGCACACCTCCAGTACAACTGACAGTGGGGGCCCTACATTCGGAGAAAATCGAATTTTACCTTACCCATTGTCCGGCTGTCCCCGTAGTTTTGGGTCACCCCTGGCTTGCCTTTCATAATCCCACCATAGATTGGCGGTCTGGGGAGATTTCCAGATGGGGTCCCTTTTGTGTTAAGGAATGTATTTCCCGTCCAGTCCGGGTTGCGGCAGTCACCCCAGAACTTATTCCTTTGGAATATCAGGACTTTGCCGACGTTTTCTCCAAGGGTAATGCGGATATTCTGCCTCCTCATCGGTCCTATGACTGCGCTATCGACTTAGTTCCCGGTGCCTCTTTGCCTAAGGGGAGACTATATGCCCTGTCTGGGCCGGAAACTACGGCAATGAATGATTATGTACAGGAGAGCCTAAAAAAAGGCTTCATTAGGCCCTCGAAATCTCCATTAAGTGCAGGGTTCTTTTTTGTTGAGAAAAAAGATGGGTCGCTCAGACCATGTATTGATTATCGGGCTCTGAATAAAATTTCTGTTAAAAACACATACCCCTTGCCACTGATTTCAGTACTGTTTGATCAGCTCCGGACTGCCGTTATCTTTTCCAAGATCGATCTTAGAGGGGCTTACAATCTCATCCGAATAAAATCTGGGGATGAGTGGAAGACGGCTTTCAGCACACAGTCGGGACATTATGAATACCTTCTGATGCCGTTTGGGCTGTCTAATGCTCCTGCTGTATTTCAAGATCTCATTAACGACGTCCTTCGCGACTTTCTAGGAAAGTTCTAGTCGTTTATTTAGACGACATTTTGATTTACTCTGAGTCTTTTGAACAACATATTACCCATGTGCGACTGGTCCTTCAGAAGTTACGGGAAAATCATTTATACGCCAAACTGGAGAAACGTGATTTCCACATCACAGAAGTGTCCTTCCTGGGGTATATTATTTCTCCTAAGGGGTTTTTCATGGAACCAAAAAAACTCCAGGTCATCCTAAATTGGGAACAACCCACAAACTTAAAAGCAATTCAGCGCTTTTTAGGGTTTGCAAATTACTATAGGCGTTTTATTCATACCTTCTCAGATTTGGTTGCTCCTATTGTGGCATTGACTAAAAAAGGAGCGGATCCTTCCAATTGGTCGCCTGAAGCCAAGTCTGCCTTTCTGGCCTTAAAGCAGGCCTTTGTCTCAGGTCCAGTACTCAGACACCCTAACCCGGATCTCCCCTTTATTGTCGAGGTAGATGCCTCAGAGGTTGGAGTGGGGGTTATCCTTTCTCAGGAAGACCCGGAGTCTCAGGAATTACACCCATGTGCCTTCATGTCTATAAAATTCTCCTCCGCAGAATCGAACTATGATGTTGGTAATCGAGAATTGTTGGCAGTTAAATGGGCTTTCGAGTAGTGGAGGCACTGGCTGGAAGGAGCAAGGCATACTATTACGGTGTTTACTGACCACAAGAACCTGCAGTATATTGAGTCAGCTAAACGGCTTAATGCTCGACAGGCACGTTGGGCGCTGTTTTTTACTCGTTTCAGGTTTATTATCACCTTCAGGCCCGGTTCCAAGAATACAAAAGCCGATGCCCTGTCACGTTGTTTTCTTCCGGTTCACAATAACCACCCGGCTACTACCCCCATAGTCCCATCGTCTGTCATCCGGGCTGGTCTCACACAGGATTTATTTACACAGCTAGTCCAGCTTCAGCAGCAGGCTGCCAAAGTCACTCCTGCAGATCGTCTCTTCGTCCCTGAATTTCTGAGAGGCACTGTTCTAGCTGAGTTTCATGATAATAAGGTTTCTGGTCATCCGGGTATCACTAAGACCTTGGAGTTAATCTCTTGCTCAGTGTGGTGGCCTAATCTTTCTAAAGATGTAAGGGAATTTGTCCGTTCCTGTCAGGTTTGTGCTCAGTACAAGGTATCTCGATCGTTGCCGGTCGGGCAACTCATGCCTTTAGCTGTTCCTCTCAGGCCATGGTCACATATATCCATGGATTTCGTGGTGGACCTTCCTCTTTCAGCTGGATTTCGAGTCATTTGGGTGGTAGTAGACCGTTTTAGTAAGATGGCCCACTTCATTGCTCTCCCCCGATTACCCTCTGCTCAAGGGTTGGCAGATTTATTTCTCCGCCATGTGTTCAGGCTCCATGGTTTACCCAGGGATATTGTCTCTGATCGGGGACCGCAATTCATCGCCCGTTTCTGGAAACGTTTTTGTGCCTCATTAAATATGAAACTCTCTTTAACATCTGGGTACCATCCACAGTCTAACGGACAAACTGAACGTGTTAATCAGTCGTTAAAACAGTATTTACGGCTATATTCGGCCAAACTTCAGAATGATTGGTCTGAATTTCTTCCTTTGGCCGAGTTTGCCTATAATAACTCTTGTCATTCTTCCACCAAGGAGTCTCCATTCTTTTCGGTCTTGGGCTTTCATCCTAGAGCCAATTCTTTTTACCCTCATTTTCCAGTCTCCTCGTTGACCTTAACTTCCCGTCTCAGAATGATTTGGAAAAAGGTGCACTTTGCCCTTAAGAAGGCTGCCTTCCGAGAAAAAAAATTTTCTGATAGGTTCCGACGCCCATGCACTTTTAAGGTGGGAGATAAGGTGTGGTTGTCAACCCGCAACATCAAGCTCCGACAACCCTCGGCAAGATTGGGACCCAAATTTATTGGACCGTTCCTTATCGTTAAGAAGGTCAACCCAGTTGCTTTTCGGCTACACTTGCCTAAATCACTCAAAATTGGCAATACTTTTCACTGTTCCCTTCTGAAGCAGTATCTTTCTTCCAGGAGATTCCCTCGGAAGACTTCCCAGGGTAGACCTCCGGTGGATGTTCAGGGGCAACAAGAGTTCTTGGTGGAGAAGGTTTTAGATTCCAAAGTTTCTCGGGCCGGCTTTATTTTTTGGTTCACTGGAAAGGCTATGGCCCGGAAGAAAGGTCTTGGGTCCTGGATAACGATTTACATGCCCCTATACTTAAGAGATTATTCTTTCAGGAATTTCCTCAGAAACCCGGCTTTAGGGGTTCTTTAACCCCTCCTCAAGGGGGGGGGGTACTGTTAGGTGCCGCGGTCCGCTTCCGAGCGACGCTCACGGCCGCCGCACCTCCCTCCCTGCCCGCCCGGCGCCTAGCAACGACAGGACGCCGTGCATACTGTAGCCGCCGGGTCCCTGGCAACGCTAGGACACCGGGCGTCCTCAGCCGCTGGGTCCATAGCAACGGGGACGCCATTGGCGGACCGCGTTCCCCGTTGCCAGATAGGATTAATTAGTTGCTCGTGCAGCAGGGCAGCTGCACGGCAACTAGTAATTAGGGTCTGGGGGCTGGTCTTGCTGGCCCTCCTGTCATTGGCCAGCAGGGTCTTTTTATGGGAGCCAGCACACTGCAGCCTCGCCGGTGATAGCTTCCTGTATGCTGTTCCTGCCTTGCAACGTTTGTTCCTGGTCAGCTGTATCTGGTCGATCCTGCTCCCTGTGCTCATGAGTTCTGGAGTTCTGAAGCCGGTCCTGGGAATCCTTCCTGTCCAAGTGAACCTGTTGCGGTCATCTGGGGGTTCTCGCTTGTTAAGGTTCTCTCCCGGTTTCGTGAGTAGCGGCTTCTGCCGCATGTTGCGGCCTAGGCCGCTTAGTCCTTGTTTTCCTTTTGTATTGGTGGTTTTTGCAGAGGTTTCCGCTATTCACTGTCCTCCCCGGAACTCGGCGGTGCCGTGTGGGGGAGTGGACAGTGGTATCTTTTGTTGTTCTTTTCCTTTGGCGGCGTGCCGCAAATATATTTAGTTTTAAGGTAGTTAGTAGCCCCTAGCTTCTGTTTGCTTTAGTTAGAGGTCCCCTTGTTATTATTAGAGATGAGCGCCTGAAATTTTTCGGGTTTTGTGTTTTGGTTTTGGGTTCGGTTCCGCGGCCGTGTTTTGGGTTCGAACGCGTTTTGGCAAAACCTCACCGAATTATTTTTGTCGGATTCGGGTGTGTTTTGGATTCGGGTGTTTTTTCCCAAAAACACTAAAAAACAGCTTAAATCATAGAATTTGGGGGTCATTTTGATCCCAAAGTATTATTAACCTCAAAAACCATAATTTACACTCATTTTCAGTCTATTCTGAATACCTCACACCTCACAATATTATTTTTAGTCCTAAAATTTGCACCGAGGTCGCTGTGTGAGTAAGATAAGCGACCCTAGTGGCCGACACAAACACCGGGCCCATCTAGGAGTGGCACTGCAGTGTCACGCAGGATGTCCCTTCCAAAAAACCCTCCCCAAACAGCACATGACGCAAAGAAAAAAAGAGGCGCAATGAGGTAGCTGTGTGAGTAAGATTAGCGACCCTAGTGGCCGACACAAACACCGGGCCCATCTAGGAGTGGCACTGCAGTGTCACGCAGGATGGCCCTTCCAAAAAACCCTCCCCAAACAGCACATGACGCAAAGAAAAAAAGAGGCGCAATGAGGTAGCTGACTGTGTTAGTAAGATTAGCGACCCTAGTGGCCGACACAAACACCGGGCACATCTAGGAGTGGCACTGCAGTGTCACGCAGGATGTCCCTTCCAAAAAACCCTCCCCAATCAGCACATGATGCAAAGAAAAAGAAAAGAAAAAAGAGGTGCAAGATGGAATTATCCTTGGGCCCTCCCACCCACCCTTATGTTGTATAAACAAAACAGGACATGCACACTTTAACCAACCCATCATTTCAGTGACAGGGTCTGCCACACGACTGTGACTGATATGACGGGTTGGTTTGGACCCCCCCCAAAAAAGAAGCAATTAATCTCTCCTTGCACAAACTGGCTCTACAGAGGCAAGATGTCCACCTCATCTTCACCCTCCGATATATCACCGTGTACATCCCCCTCCTCACAGATTATCAATTCGTCCCCACTGGAATCCACCATCTCAGCTCCCTGTGTACTTTGTGGAGGCAATTGCTGCTGGTCAATGTCTCCGCGGAGGAATTGATTATAATTCATTTTAATGAACATCATCTTCTCCACATTTTCTGGATGTAACCTCGTACGCCGATTGCTGACAAGGTGAGCGGCGGCACTAAACACTCTTTCGGAGTACACACTTGTGGGAGGGCAACTTAGGTAGAATAAAGCCAGTTTGTGCAAGGGCCTCCAAATTGCCTCTTTTTCCTGCCAGTATAAGTACGGTACACTGTACACTGGTTGATAAAGAGATAGTAGTATACTCGTAACAACTAGTATGACGACGGTATAAAGAATGAAAAAAAAACCACGGTTAGGTGGTATATAATACAATTATGGTTGGACGGACTGCCTGCCGAGTGCCGACACAGAGGTAGCCACAGCCGTGAACTACCGCACTGTACACTGGTTGATAAAGAGATAGTAGTATACTCGTAACAACTAGTATGACGACGGTATAAAGAATGAAAAAAAAACCACGGTTAGGTGGTATATATTATAATACAATTATGGTTGGACGGACTGCCTGCCGAGTGCCGACACAGAGGTAGCCACAGCCGTGAACTACCGCACTGTACACTGGTTGATAAAGAGATAGTAGTATACTCGTAACAACTAGTATGACGACGGTATAAAGAATGAAAAAAAAACCACGGTTAGGTGGTATATATTATAATACAATTATGGATGGACGGACTGCCTGCCGAGTGCCGACACAGAGGTAGCCACAGCCGTGAACTACCGCACTGTACACTGGTTGATAAAGAGATAGTAGTATACTCGTAACAACTAGTATGACGACGGTATAAAGAATGAAAAAAAAACCACGGTTAGGTGGTATATATTATAATACAATTATGGTTGGACGGACTGCCTGCCGAGTGCCAACACAGAGGTAGCCACAGCCGTGAACTACCGCACAGTACACTGGTTGATAAAGAGATAGTAGTATACTCGTAACAACTAGTATGACGACAGTATAAAGAATGAAAAAAAAACCACGGTTAGGTGGTATATATTATAATACAATTATGGATGGACGGACTGCCTGCCGAGTGCCGACACAGAGGTAGCCACAGCCGTGAACTACCGCACTGTACACTGGTTGATAAAGAGATAGTAGTATACTCGTAACAACTAGTATGACGACGGTATAAAGAATGAAAAAAAAACCACGGTTAGGTGGTATATAATACAATTATGGTTGGACGGACTGCCTGCCGAGTGCCGACACAGAGGTAGCCACAGCCGTGAACTACCGCACTGTACACTGGTTGATAAAGAGATAGTAGTATACTCGTAACAACTAGTATGACGACGGTATAAAGAATGAAAAAAAAACCACGGTTAGGTGGTATATATTATAATACAATTATGGATGGACGGACTGCCTGCCGAGTGCCGACACAGAGGTAGCCACAGCCGTGAACTACCGCACTGTACTGTGTCTGCTGCTAATATAGACTGGTTGATAAAGAGATAGTATACAATACTACTAATATACTGGTGGTCAGGCACTGGTCACCACTAGTCACACTGGCAGTGGCACTCCTGCAGCAAAAGTGTGCACTGTTTAATTTTAATATAATATTATTTATCATGTACTCCTGGCTCCTGCTATAACAACCTGCAGTGCTCCCCAGTCTCCCCCACAATTATAAGCTTTATATACAATACATTGATGTGCAGCACACTGGGCTGAGCAGTGCACACAGACTGAGTCACTGTGTGACTGTGTATCGTTTTTTTCAGGCAGAGAACGGATATATTAAATAAAACAAACAACTGCACTGTCTCTGGTGGTCACTGGTCACTGTGGTCGTCAGTCACTAAACTCTGTCTGCACTCTCTTCTAATCTACAGTATCACAGCAATCTCTCTCTCTCTCTCTCTTCTAAATCTAATCTAAATGGAGAGGACGCCAGCCACGTCCTCTCCCTATCAATCTCAATGCACGTGTGAAAATGGCGGCGACGCGCGGCTCCTTATATAGAATCCGAGTCTCGCGAGAATCCGACAGCGTCATGATGACGTTCGGGCGCGCTCGGGTTAACCGAGCAAGGCGGGAAGATCCGAGTCGCTCGGACCCGTGAAAAAAAAAGTGAAGTTCGTGCGGGTTCGGATTCAAAGAAACCGAACCCGCTCATCTCTAGTTATTATCCTGTCTCGGTTCACGCCTTGTCTCACTCTAAGACCTGGGGGCATCGGAGTTGGGCAGACCTAATCCGCCCTTCAAACGCGGCTGCCGTGGGCCCAAGAAACCATAGTCACTCAGGCGTGAACTGACCACATGGGTAAAACAACGGAGGTAGGGTGCTAGGGGCTATTCTCGTACCATCCCTTATTTCAGCGTCACGTCCTGGTGCTCTGGACTCTCTACACAAACATCTCTCCAGTTCTGAGCATCAGGAACGTAACAAGAATCACACTAGATTGCTATCTATTGTGTTTGATAAAAACCCAAAAACCTGTCAGTTAATAATAGATAATCCAACCTGGGTACCAAATAGACCTGCAACAAACGCCAGGAACCCAGAGGCAAATTCAAAGTGTGATATTAAATTTTGCAACAGAATGTGATTATAATAAAACAATTCTTAATTGATGTACAATAACTCATTGTTAAAAAGGCTTTTTCAATTCATTCTTCAAATTACATGTACCTGGCAACATAATGAAACTGTTTATTAATTCATAATGGGATAAATATGATGATCCAAAATATTATTGTATACATGATCTTAAAATGTCAATTGAATTTTTCAATCCATATGTAATTTACTGTGGAAAAAGTTGTGGTATTCCACCAACTGCGAGTGCAGCCCCTGTGCTGCAGAGCGGATTACATATGTAGTGCAGGGGGGAACCACTTAGCACATATAAACATACATGTTACTATATGGTGTATTTAATATATGTGCTGGTTTGTTCCCCTGGGCAACACATGTGAATGCAAAATGGAGGTGTGATATATGCCCACTCCATAGATAACAGATATTGGCCTACCAAAATGTGTATGTGGTTAACAAGGCCTTTTATATGTGAAGAGGTGAGGGAGGTTTGGGTGGTTGAACCACACCGCTACAACCCTGCCGTACACAATAGGCCCTTCTTAGCTTTCAGATCCAGGCCCATGTGGACCTTAATCTGGGGCTGACTGCCAGAATCCTGAATGCAAGTATCAGGGAGGGGTTAAGGTGCATACACACACTAGGCATTTTTGCCCAGCATGTATGCACAGAGATGATGTGAACATCGCTTGCAGGATAAACAGAATGAGCAACTTTTCCCTATGCCCCAGCGATGTTCACGAGTGGGAGGGGGGTGGTTGGGGGGGGGGGGGGGGTGAAGCACTTTCCACAGTAGGAGACTGTGGAATGTGCTTCACTCGGCTGTTCAAACGGCCCGATGGACGGCTCATCGCCTGGCCTTACACACTGGCCGAGTTTGAGCTCAAAGTAGCTCAAAGCACCAAAAAAGAGCTCCTTTGACCTCAAAATTGGCTAGTGTGTATGGGCCTTTAGGGTTAGGTTGTGGGGGAGGCAGTGCTGCCAAAAGGTCTGCCGGGCCCTGGTAAAACTTTGGGGGTGTGACCTAATTGTGGGAGTCGTGGCCACGCTACCTTAGGGGAAAATGAAAAAAAAAAAGTATTTTGAAGTTTGTAGAGCAGGGCAATTTGAGGGGGGGATTGCAATAAGTGTGATCACGCTTTCCCCCCCCTCCCATCCCCCCAGTACAGCAATGGGCAGAGGCTCAGCAGCCGTAGCAGCTTCTCTGCAGCCCAGGACACTGCAGCGTTTTTTTTACAGAGCATAGCCAGATTAAGTGTGTGTGTGGGGGGGGGGGGGAGTGTGAAGGACATACTGTACCCTAGGCCCCCCTTTGTCAGGGGCCCCCCCGGCCAGAGCACACTAAGATCACTTTCCCTCTTAAGCAGCAGCAGAACCAGCAGCCAGAATGCGAGCAGGACAGTATGCAGTGCAGGCAGAGACACAGGAATATCATGTTAAATGAGCTACTGACAGAGTTTTCCGACCAGAGGAGAAATAGGAGGGTGAAGAGAGCTGTAAGTGAAACAGGGATCCCAGCTTCTCCTCTGCCCTGCCTGGGTGTCTGAGTCCTGTGTAAATTTATTGCAACTAAACAATTTGGGTCTAGAGATACAGACAGACAAGAGTCCTTCTGAGTCCTGTCCCAATGTGTCAGTGGTACAGAGGCTGCTGCTATTCTTGCACGTGACAAGATAAATTATTTTATTTTTCTATGTGTATTTTAAAGTTAAGTTGTCTTTGTTCCACTACAAGAACATTTTATAAAATAGTTGTCTTTCAATTAGGTGGAGCTATAAACAGTACCTAGCCATTATTAAACGGTTAGTTTAATAAGTCTAATATACACCATTGGTTTAAATTTAATAGACACAATCTCAACCTCCCACCAGACCCATTCCAGGAGGGACAACATGCTCTCTCTCATGCGGCCCTCACACCCCACCAGAAGAGGCCGGCGCAGGGCATAGGAATCCTGGCCAGTGGAGCTGCTGCCATGTCCTGTAACTGCCTGCAACAGAGCTGGACTCGGAAGAGAAAACACACTCGCGTCACACAGTCACTGTGTGTGAGAGGCTCCTGTCACTCTGAGGCTGCGCCCACACCGCCTACAGCTCGCTGCCCTATTTGGACAAGATGGCTCGCATCCCTGCCAGGCACTAAGTGGCATATCCTTGGTGCCCCTCTGGTCCTTGAGGCCGGTACAGGTGTCCCCTTTGACCCGTTAATATTAGAGATGGGCGGGTTCAGTTTTACTCGGAGTTACTCGGTTCTCAAAACGGCATCTTATTGGCTCATGGATGTCTCTTGTTTTGGATAGCCAATAAGATGCTGTTTTGAGAACCGAGTAAATCCGAGTAATACAGAGTAAAACCTGAACCCGCTCATCTCTAGTTAATATCTACTTATTGGCAGTTGCCAAAAAAAAAAGAAAGATTGCTTTTTTGGAGCACTCTTTTATATTTGTATATGTGATGATTAAAATAAGAATTTACTTACCGATAATTCTATTTCTCATAGTCCGTAGTGGATGCTGGGGACTCCGAAAGGACCATGGGGAATAGCGGCTCCGCAGGAGACTGGGCACAAAGTAAAAGCTTTAGGACTAGCTGGTGTGCACTGGCTCCTCCCCCTATGACCCTCCTCCAAGCCTCAGTTAGGATACTGTGCCCGGACGAGCGTACACAATAAGGAAGGATTTTGAATCCCGGGTAAGACTCATACCAGCCACACCAATCACACCGTACAACTTGTGATCTGAACCCAGTTAACAGCATGATAACAGAAGGAGCCTCTGAAAAGATGGCTCACAACAACAATAACCCGATCTTTGTAACAATAACTATGTACAAGTAATGCAGACAATCCGCACTTGGGATGGGCGCCCAGCATCCACTACGGACTATGAGAAATAGAATTATCGGTAAGTAAATTCTTATTTTCTCTAACGTCCTAGTGGATGCTGGGGACTCCGAAAGGACCATGGGGATTATACCAAAGCTCCCAAACGGGCGGGAGAGTGCGGATGACTCTGCAGCACCGAATGAGAGAACTCCAGGTCCTCCTTAGCCAGGGTATCAAATTTGTAGAATTTAGCAAACGTGTTTGCCCCTGACCAAGTAGCTGCTCGGCAAAGTTGTAAAGCCGAGACCCCTCGGGCAGCCGCCCAAGATGAGCCCACTTTCCGTGTGGAATGGGCTTTTACAGATTTTGGCTGTGGCAGGCCAGCCACAGAATGTGCAAGCTGAATTGTACTACAAATCCAACGAGCAATCGTCTGCTTAGAAGCAGGAGCACCCAGCTTGCTGGGTGCATACAGGATAAACAGCGAATCAGATTTTCTGACTCCAGCCGTCCTGGAAACATATATTTTCAGGGCCCTGACTACGTCCAGCAACTTGGAATCCTCCAAGTCCCTAGTAGCCGCAGGCACCACAATAGGCTGGTTTAAGTGAAATGCTGAAACCACCTTAGGAAGAAATTGAGGACGAGTCCTCAATTCTGCCCTGTCCGTATGAAAAATTAGGTAAGGGCTTTTATAGGATAAAGCCGCCAATTCTGAGACACGCCTGGCTGAAGCCAGGGCTAACAGCATTACCACTTTCCATGTGAGATATTTTAAGTCCACAGTGGTGAGTGGTTCAAACCAATGTGATTTTAGGAATCCCAAAACTACATTGAGATCCCAATGTGCCACTGGAGGCACAAAAGGAGGCTGTATATGCAGTACTCCCTTGACAAACGTCTGAACTTCAGGAACAGAAGCCAGTTCTTTTTGGAAGAATATTGACAGGGCCGAAATTTGAACCTTAATGGACCCTAATTTGAGGCCCATAGACAGTCCTGTTTGCAGGAAATGCAGGAACCGACCCAGTTGAAATTCCTCTGTAGGGGCCTTCCTGGCCTCGCACCACGCAACATATTTACGCCAAATACGGTGATAATGTTGTATGGTTACATCCTTCCTGGCTTTGATCAGGGTAGGGATGACTTCATCCGGAATGCCTTTTTCCTTCAGGATCCGGCGTTCAACCGCCATGCCGTCAAACGCAGCCGCGGTAAGTCTTGGAACAGACATGGTCCCTGCTGGAGCAGGTCCTTTCTTAGAGGTAGAGGCCACGGGTCTTCCGTGAGCATCTCTTGAATTTCCGGGTACCAAGTCCTTCTTGGCCAATCCGGAGCCACGAGTATAGTCTTTACTCCTCTCCTTCTTATGATTCTCAGTACTTTTGGTATGAGAGGAAGAGGAGGGAACACATACACTGACTGGTACACCCACGGTGTTACCAGAGCGTCCACAGCTATTGCCTGAGGGTCCCTTGACCTGGCGCAATATCCGTCCAGTTTTTTGTTGAGGCGGGACGCCATCATGTCCACCTTTGGTTTTTCCCAACGGTTCACAATCATGTGGAAGACTTCTGGGTGAAGTCCCCACTCCCCCGGGTGAAGATCGTGTCTGCTGAGGAAATCTGCTTCCCAGTTGTCCACTCCCGGAATGAACACTGCTGACAGTGCTATCACATGATTCTCCGCCCAGCGAAGAATCCTTGCCACTTCCATCATTGCCCTCCTGCTTCTTGTGCCGCCCTGTCTGTTTACGTGGGCGACTGCAGTGATGTTGTCCGACTGGATCAACACCGGCTGACCCTGAAGCAGAGGTCTTGCCTGACTTAGGGCATTGTAAATGGCCCTTAGTTCCAGGATATTTATGTGAAGTGACGTTTCCATGCTTGACCACAAGCCCTGGAAATTTCTTCCCTGTGTGACTGCTCCCCAGCCTCTCAGGCTGTCATCCGTGGTCACCAGGACCCAATCCTGAATGCCGAATCTGCGGCCCTCTAGGAGATGAGCACTCTGTAACCACCACAGGAGAGACACCCTTGTCCTTGGAGACAGGGTTATCCGCTGATGCATTTGAAGATGCGATCCGGACCATTTGTCCAGCAGATCCCACTGAAAAGTTCTTGCGTGGAATCTGCCGAATGGAATCGCTTCGTAAGAAGCCACCATCTTTCCCAGGACCCTTGTGCATTGATGTACTGACACTTGGCCTGGTCTTAGGAGGTTCCTGACTAGGTCGGATAACTCCTTGGCTTTCTCCTCCGGGAGAAACACCTTTTTCTGTACTGTGTCCAGAATCATCCCTAAGAACAGCAGACGTGTCGTCGGAATCAGCTGCGATTTTGGAATATTTAGAATCCATCCGTGCTGTCGTAGTACTACTTGAGATAGTGCTGCTCCGACCTCTAACTGTTCTCTGGACCTTGCCCTTATCAGGAGATCGTCCAAGTAAGGGATAATTAAGACGCCTTTTCTTCGAAGAAGAATCATCATTTTGGCCATTACCTTGGTAAAGACCCGGGGTGCCGTGGACAATCCAAACGGCAGCGTCTGAAACTGATAGTGACAGTTCTGTACCACAAACCTGAGGTACCCTTGGTGAGAAGGGCAAATTGGGACATGGAGGTAAGCATCCTTGATGTCCAGAGACACCATATAGTCCCCTTCTTCCAGGTTCGCTATCACTGCTCTGAGTGACTCCTTCTTGAACTTGAACCTTTTTATGTAAGTGTTCAAGGATTTCAGATTTAAAATGGGTCTTACCGAGCCGTCTGGCTTCGGTACCACAAAAAGCGTGGAATAATACCCCTTTCCCTGTTGTAGGAGGGGTACCTTGATTATCACCTGCTGGGAATACAGCTTGTGAATGGCTTCCAATACCGCCTCCCTGTCGGGGGGAGACGTTGGTAAAGCAGACTTCAGGAACCGGCGAGGGGGAGACGTCTCGAATTCCAATTTGTACCCCTGAGATACTACCTGCAGGATCCAGGTGTCCACTTGCGAGTGTGCCCACTGCGCGCTGAAATTCTTGAGACGGGCCCCCACCGTGCCCGAGTCCGCTTGTAAGGCCCCAGCGTCATGCTGAGGACTTGGCAGAAGCGGGGGAGGGCTTCTGTTCGTGGGAAGAGGCTGTTTGCTGCAGTCTTTTTTCCCCTTCCTCTGCCCCGGGGCAGATATGAGTGGCCTTTTGCCCGCTTGCTCTTATGGGGACGAAAGGACTGAGCCTGAAAAGACTGTATCTTTTTCTGCTGCGAGGTGACTTGGGGTAAAAAGGTGGATTTTCCAGCCGTTGCCGTGGCCACCAGGTCCGATAGACCGACCCCAAATAACTCCTCCCCTTTATACGGCAATACTTCCATATGCCGTTTGGAATCCGCATCCCCTGACCACTGTCGCGTCCATAATCCTCTTCTGGCAGAAATGGACATCGCACTTACTCTTGATGCCAGAGTGCAAATATCCCTCTGTGCATCTCGCATATATAGAAATGCATCCTTTAAATGCTCTATAGTCAATAATATATTGTCCCTGTCCAGGGTATCAATATTTTCAGTCAGGGAATCCGACCAAGCCACCCCAGCACTGCACATCCAGGCTGAGGCGATTGCTGGTCGCAGTATAATACCAGTATGTGTGTATATACTTTTAAGGATATTTTCCAGCTTCCTATCAGCTGGTTCCTTGAGGGCGGCCGTATCAGGGGACGGTAACGCCACTTGTTTTGATAAGCGTGTGAGCGCCTTATCTACACTAGGGGGTGTTTCCCAACGCGCCCTAACCTCTGGCGGGAAAGGGTATAATGCCAATAATTTTTTAGAAATTAGCAGTTTTTTATCGGGGGAAACCCACGCTTCATCACACACCTCATTTAATTCATCTGATTCAGGAAAAACTACGGGTAGTTTTTTCACACCCCACATAATACCCTTTTTTGTGGTACTTGTAGTATCAGAAATGTTCAAAACCTCCTTCATTGCCGTGATCATGTAACGTGTGGCCCTACTGGAAAATAAGTTTGTTTCCTCACCGTCGACACTGGAGTCAGTGTCCGTGTCAGTGTCTGTATCGACCTGAGGTAACGGGCGTTTTATAGCCCCTGACGGTGTTTGAGACGCCTGTACAGGTATTAACTGATTTGCCGGCTGTCTCATGTCGTCAACAGTCTTTTGTAAAGTGCCGACACTATCACGTAATTCTTTCCATAAGACCATCCAGTCAGGTGTCGACTCCCTAGGGGGTGACATCACTAACACAGGCAATTGCTCCGCCTCCACACCATTTTCCTCCTCATACATGTCGACACAGCGTACCGACACACAGCACACACACAGGGAATGCTCTGATAGAGGACAGGACCCCACTAGCCCTTTGGGGAGACAGAGGGAGAGTTTGCCAGCACACACCAGAGCGCTATATATAAATATAGGGATAACCTTATATAAGTGTTTTTCCCTAATATAGCTGCTGTATTAATATGCCAATTTAGTGCCCCCCCTCTCTTGTTTTACCCTGTTTCTGTTGTGCAGGACTGCAGGGGAGAGTCAGGGAGCCTTCCTCCAACGGAGCTGTGAGGAAAAAATGGCGCTTGTGTGCTGAGGAGATAGGCTCCGCCCCTTTTTCGGCGTCCTTTCTCCCGCTTTTTTGTGGAAAACTGGCAGGGGTTAAATACATCCATATAGCCCAGGAGCTATATGTGATGTATTTTTAGCCATTTAAGGTATTTTCATTGCGTCCCAGGGCGCCCCCCCCCACCGCCCTGCACCCTCAGTGACCGGAGTGTGAAGTGTGCTGAGAGCAATGGCGCACAGCTGCGGTGCTGTGCGCTACCTTATTGAAGACAGGACATCTTCTGCCGCCGATTTTCCAGACCTCTTCACTCTTCTGGCTCTGTAAGGGGGCCGGCGGCGCGGCTCCGGGACCCATCCATGGCTGGGCCTGTGATCGTCCCTCTGGAGCTAATGTCCAGTAGCCTACGAAGCCCAATCCACTCTGCACGCAGGTGAGTTCGCTTCTTCTCCCCTTAGTCCCTCGATGCAGTGAGCCTGTTGCCAGCAGGTCTCACTGAAAATAAAAAAACCTATTTAAACTTTTACTCTAAGCAGCTCAGGAGAGCCACCTAGATTGCACCCTTCTCGTTCGGGCACAAAATCTTAACTGAGGCTTGGAGGAGGGTCATAGGGGGAGGAGCCAGTGCACACCAGCTAGTCCTAAAGCTTTTACTTTGTGCCCAGTCTCCTGCGGAGCCGCTATTCCCCATGGTCCTTTCGGAGTCCCCAGCATCCACTAGGACGTTAGAGAAATTGATATGATTGTTAATTTTAAAACTTAACTTTTAATATTCTTACTTAAGATAACGGGTAAGTAATTGTGATTTGTGTGACTTTGTAAATAATTAAATGTATGTCACCCCCTCCTTATTCTAAATATTTATTAAAGGACAATATTTGTCTCCGTGGTGATTTTTTTGTATGAATGAAAGTTTTACTTAAATCCAATGTATGGATAATCAATGCCTAAATCAGATAGCTTAGAACAAATCAAAGTATCATAATTAGTTAATTTAGGGCATAGTTATTCACCTATTATTTTAGCAGTGATATGTTGTTATGGCCGCTACAGCATACAAAACATTTCCATATAAGATTATAGGTTAGGAATCGGTTTTCAACCTTATTGATAATTATTTCATAAAACCTTCACCAGTTAACACCTGTAAATATATCCTGAATGTAAGAACAATATTACATAACTGTCATAGACACTCCTATATACAATTTCACAATCTAGAATCATTAGACAGTCATCAATAGAAACCCTGAGTCATTAACCCAGGCAGTGATTCTTTGCGTCCCCTTGGACCCCTCTACCCTGTTGCCGGCCCTGTGCACAGATCACATAGCTGCTGCCTCTTTGTATGTAGCGGCTGCGTGATAGTAAGCTAATTCCGCAGGAGACAACTTGTGTAAATAGAAGCCTCTTGCTGGCTTCTCTAAGGACTTCTCTTGCCTCCATCCTGTTATGATTCCTGTACTCCAGACCGGAGGAGATCTTATGGCAGGGATCTGAGTACAGGAAAATAAGCTGGTTGTGGGAGCTGGATAGCCTAGTAACCCCTGGCGCCCTAACTCCGTTGTCTCGCCCGTGTTATCAGAAATCCCCTGCGAGACTATGGTTGCTTGAGCCCATGGCAGCCGCGTTCGAAGGGCGGATTATGTCTGCCCAACCCCGATGCCCCCGCAGGTCTTAATGGGAGACAAGGGGAAGTCCGAGACAGGGTGATAACAAGGGGCCCTCTGACTAAGCAACCAGGCCAGGGGTTACAAGCTAACTAACTAAATCAAAAGGTATGTGCGGACTAGCCGCCAGGAAAAAGGACAACCAAGGATCCACTGATCCGACACTCCTATCCGGCACCGCCGGACACCAGAGTGGATCTGTGGAAGCGGAATCCTCCGCAAAGCTCCAGAACACAATTAAACAAAATAATAAACAGAAGCGGACAAGCCGCAACACACGGCTCCGCCGCGACTCACGAACACCACCAGATGTTAAAGGTGCTCGGTCAGACTCCAGGAACAGATGGTAACTTCCGAGTACAGGATCTCTGAGGACAGGAACAACCGAAAAGACCGGGACTGGGAACTCTCTGCAGCAGACACAGGCAAACAGGAAGCTATCACCGGCGTCTGTAAGAAGTCCTGAGGGTGCCTTTATTCAGGCACCCTCCAATCAGGATCCAGACAGGACAATCAAATAGAAATGCCGTGCAGCTTGCATGCTGCACGGCCAGCACATAATCAGGGTAATGAGAATAGACCCAGCAACGGGGAACGCGGCTGAACGTGGCGTCCCCGTTGCTAAGGTCAGAGCGGCTCCGTGCGCCCGGCGTCTTAGCATTGCCAGGGAGCCGGCGGCTGAACGCGCACGGCGTCCCTGGTTGCTAGGCGCCGGGCCGCACGGCCGAGCGGACCCCGGCGCCTAACAGTACCCCCCCCTTGAGGAGGGGTCAAGGAACCCCTAAAGCCAGGTTTCCGAGGAAATTCACGAAAAAATGCCCTTTTGAGCTTTGGGGCATGAAGGTCTTCATCCAGGACCCACGACCTTTCCTCTGGCCCATAACCTCTCCAATGCACCAAAAAATAAAGCCGACCCCGGGACAACTTGGAATCGAGAACCTTCTCAACCAAGAACTCTTGCTGACCCTGTACATTAACTGGTGATCTCCCCTGAGATTTTTTACGAGGAAATCTGCTGGACGAAACATATGGTTTAAGCAATGAGCAATGGAAGGCATTTCCGATCCGTAAAGTTTTTGGTAAACGTAACCGGAAAGCAACTGGATTGACTTTTTTGATAATGAGAAATGGTCCAATATATCTAGGACCCAATCTGGCTGAGGTTTGTCGAAGTTTGATGTTGCGAGTCGACAACCACACCCTGTCTCCTACTTTAAAAGTGCACGGCCGCCGGAGCCTGTCAGAAATTTTTTTTTCCCGGAAAGCTGCTTTTCTGAGAGCCAGGTGCACTTTTTTCCAAATAAGTTTAAGATGAGAGGTCAGGGCCAGAGAGGAGACAGAGGAATGTTGAAAAAATGAATTAGCTCTGGGGTGGAAACCAAAAACTGCAAAAAATGGAGACACATTGGTGGAGGAATGACAGGCATTATTATAAGCAAACTCCGCCAATGGAAGAAACTCAGACCAGTCATTTTGGAGTTTGGCCGAGTACAAACGCAAATATTGTTTTAGAGATTGGTTAACTCGCTCAGTCTGTCCATTGGATTGTGGATGATAGCCGGAGGTTAATGATAATTTCATCTTTAATGAAGCACAAAAAGACTTCCAAAATTGCGCAATGAATTGTGGACCCCTGTCAGAAACAATATCAGTGGGTAACCCATGGAGTCTGAAAACATGACGGAGGAACAAGACTGCCAATCCCTGGGCAGATGGCAATCGGGGAAGAGCAATAAAATGGGCCATCTTGCTAAAACGGTCCACTACCACCCATATGACTCGGCATCCGGCTGACAGAGGGAGATCCACCACAAAATCCATGGAGATATGCGACCATGGCCTAAGAGGAACTTTCAAGGGCATAAGTTGACCAATAGGCAAAGAACGGGGAACTTTATGCTGTGCACAGACCTGACACGAAAAAACAAACTCTTTAATGTCTTTGGAAAGACCAGGCCACCATACTGAGCGGGATACTAATTCCAAAGTCTTAGCGATTCCCGGATGCCCTGCAACTTTGCTATCATGAAATTCCGCCAAAACAGTTGCTCTCAAAAACTCAGGAACAAAAAAACGACTAGCAGGAGTATTTCCCGGAGCTTGATGTTGAAGCAGCTTTAATTGGGAAAATACATCCTGTGTGAGACCTGCCTGAATGACTGAAGGCGGAAGTATGGGAGTAACAGGACTGTTGTCTTGAACCGGAAGGAAACTGCGTGACAGGGCATCTGCCTTGGTATTCTTGGAACCTGGTCTGAAGGTGATAATGAATTTGAAACGAGTAAAAAATAAAGCCCAACGAGCCTGTCGGGCATTCAGTCGTTTAGCCGATTCAATGTATTGAAGATTTTTGTGATCAGTCAAAACTGAAATGGTGTGGGTAGCTCCTTCAAGCCAATGTCTCCACTCCTCGAAAGCCCATTTAATAGCCAGCAATTCCCGGTTACCAACATCGTAGTTGGATTCTGCAGATGAGAATTTCCTGGACATAAAGGCACAAGGATGTAACTCAAGGGAATCTGGATCCTTCTGAGAAAGGATAGCCCCTACTCCAACCTCCGAGGCATCCACCTCAATAATGAAAGGTAATTCTGGGTTGGGATGTCTAAGGACAGGGGCTGAGACAAAGGCTTGTTTTAAGGCCTGAAAAGATAACTCCGCTTCACATGACCAATTGGTAGGATCTGCTCCCTTCTTAGTAAGTGCCACAATGGGAGCAACTAGGTCAGAGAAAGAGTGAATAAATCTTCTATAGTAGTTTGCAAACCCTAAAAAGCGCTGAATTGCTTTTAAATTGGTGGGTTGCGCCCAACTAAGGATGGCTTGGAGCTTTTTTGGTTCCATTCGGAATCCCCGAGGGGAAATAATGTACCCTAAAAAGGATACTTCCGTGACATGAAATTCACACTTCTCCAGCTTGGCATATAAGTGATTTTCACGTAATCTCTTTAGCACCTGACGCACCTGGGTAACATGTTGTTCCACGGAGTCAGAATATATCAAAATATCGTCTAAATAGACCACGACGAATCTTCCCAGAAACTCACGGAGCACATCATTAATGAGATCCTGGAAAACTGCCGGAGCGTTAGATAGGCCGAATGGCATGACCAGATACTCATAGTGGCCCGACTGAGTACTAAATGCCGTTTTCCACTCATCCCCTGACCTGATTCTGATGAGGTTATATGCTCCTCTAAGATCAATCTTAGAAAAAATAACAGCCGAACGTAGCTGATCAAAGAGGACAGAGATCAGCGGCAGAGGGTAAGTATTCTTTACTGAGATTTTATTCAAAGCTCTAAAGTCAATGCAGGGTCTGAGTGAACCATCCTTCTTCTCTACGAAGAAGAAACCTGCACTTAAAGGGGATTTAGATGGCCTGATAAACCCTTTCCCAAGGCTTTCTTTCACATACTCATTCATGGCCACAGTTTCAGGACCAGACAATGCATATAACCTTCCTTTAGGCAACGTGGCACCAGGAATTAACTCAATGGCACAATCATAAGGCCTATGGGGAGGCAAAATATCCGCATTGCCCTTGGAAAACACATCAACAAAATCCTGGTATTCCCCAGGAATATGTGCGGAACTGGCGGCAGCTACTTGGATAGGAAGCGTAATACATTCTTTATCACAGATGGTATCCCATTGTAGGATCTCCCCAGACTGCCAATCAATGACGGGATTATGAAAGGCCAGCCAAGGATGACCCAGAACCACAGGAACTGCTGGACAATGGGTAAGGAAAAACTCAATTTTTTCAGAATGCAGAGCTCCCACCGAGAGCAAAACAGGAGGTGTACATAGAGAAATAACCCCATTGGATAAAGGACTCCCATCTAAACCATGCATGGTGATACACCTACCTAAGGTTAGCTGAGGAATACCTAAGGCCTTGGCCCATGTTAAATCCATAAAGTTTCCTGCAGCTCCACTGTCCACAAAAGCAGAGACCGAGGAACAGAGGCTGCCATAGGAAACTTTAGCAGGAACCAACAGTGAATTATTTGAGGAGATGAGCTGCAGACCAAAGTGGACCCCCTCACAATTCACTTGGTCAGGAAGTTTCCCAACTTGTTTGGACAACTACGGGCAAAATGTCCCTTACCTCCGCAGTATAAACACAGACCATAATTTTGCCTCCTGGTTCTTTCTTCCGGAGACAATTTGGAGAGACCAATCTGCATAGGCTCCTCTATGTCTACAGGAATGGAAGGAACCCAGGGAGAGGACCCGACAGATGCCCCTTTTTCAGCCCTCCGCTCTCTGAGCCGACGATCTATTTTAATAGATAGCTCCATGAGGTTATCGAGGGTCTCAGGAGCGGGATACTGGAGGAGACTGTCTTTTATAGATTCCGATAAGCCGAGGCGAAACTGACTGCGCAGGGCTGGGTCATTCCAGCCACAGTCGTTCGACCAACGGCGAAACTCCGTACAATAATTCTCTGCGGGACTCCTACCCTGTCTAAGAGCACGCAACTGACTTTCTGCGGACGCCTCTCTATCAGGGTCGTCATACAATAGCCCTAAAGATTTTAAAAAGGCGTCTACAGACGATAAGGCCGGATCGTCTGTCTTTAAACCAAAAGCCCAGGTCTGAGGATCCCCCTGAAGTAGAGAAATAATAATCCCAACCCGCTGAGCCTCTGTACCTGAGGTAACTGGTCTTAAACGAAAATACAGTTTGCAAGATTCTTTAAAATTAAAAAACTGTTTTCTATCCCCAGAAAAACGGTCAGGCAGATGCATTTTTGGTTCAGGGATGACCCTCGGGGAAGTCCGTAACAGATCTTCCTGTGACCTCACCCGGAGGGACAGATCCTGAACCATCTGAGTAAGTTCCTGAATCTGACTAACAAGAAGCTGGCCAGGGTTTGGCCCAACACCGGTGGGATTCATAAGGCCGACAAAAATCTCCCAACTAAAAAGTGAAAAAATTTACTGTAAGTTAAATCTTTTCTTTTGTAGGCCGGTGATAATGTTATGATTCCTGTACTCCAGACCGGAGGAGATCTTATGGCAGGGATCTGAGTACAGGAAAATAAACTGGTTGTGGGAGCTGGATAGCCTAGTAACCCCTGGCGCCCTAACTCCGTTGTCTCGCCCGTGTTATCAGAAATCCCCTGCGAGACTATGGTTGCTTGAGCCCATGGCAGCCGCGTTCGAAGGGCGGATTATGTCTGCCCAACCCCGATGCCCCCGCAGGTCTTAATGGGAGACAAGGGGAAGTCCGAGACAGGGTGATAACAAGGGGCCCTCTGACTAAGCAACCAGGCCAGGGGTTACAAGCTAACTAACTAAATCAAAAGGTATGTGCGGACTAGCCGCCAGGAAAAAGGACAACCAAGGATCCACTGATCCGACACTCCTATCCGGCACCGCCGGACACCAGAGTGGATCTGTGGAAGCGGAATCCTCCGCAAAGCTCCAGAACACAATTAAACAAAATAATAAACAGAAGCGGACAAGCCGCAACACACGGCTCCGCCGCGACTCACGAACACCACCAGATGTTAAAGGTGCTCGGTCAGACTCCAGGAACAGATGGTAACTTCCGAGTACAGGATCTCTGAGGACAGGAACAACCGAAAAGACCGGGACTGGGAACTCTCTGCAGCAGACACAGGCAAACAGGAAGCTATCACCGGCGTCTGTAAGAAGTCCTGAGGGTGCCTTTATTCAGGCACCCTCCAATCAGGATCCAGACAGGACAATCAAATAGAAATGCCGTGCAGCTTGCATGCTGCACGGCCAGCACATAATCAGGGTAATGAGAATAGACCCAGCAACGGGGAACGCGGCTGAACGTGGCGTCCCCGTTGCTAAGGTCAGAGCGGCTCCGTGCGCCCGGCGTCTTAGCGTTGCCAGGGAGCCGGCGGCTGAACGCGCACGGCGTCCCTGGTTGCTAGGCGCCGGGCCGCACGGCCGAGCGGACCCCGGCGCCTAACACATCCGAGGACTCTGCATTGGCTGTTCTGCATGAATATCGGTCATCTGAGTAACCCTTAGGTTACTCAGGATGGACAGGAAGTTTGCTCTTCTTAAGCCAGTGCAGCTGCACCCAGAAAACAGGGCCAACACTCCCCGGTATTCTGTAACACTCCCTGTCACCACCCCCAAATGCCAGCAGCATGTCAATTGTGCTTTGGCATTTGGGACACTACAAACAACATCACATCCCTGGATCAGCACATGCGCAATGCGGAATCTGCATACGCGCAGATCTAAAAGCATCTGAGATCTATGTAAACGTTGGCTTTGCATACATTAGGCCTATAGGCCTCAGGTGAAGAATTTTATTACTCTCACTACCCTGGGGCAAACTATTGTTTTGCAATGTTATTCTTGCGAGTTAACAGCAAGATTACAACTAGCTGCCTATTACATGCAGGGAGATGTATGCTTAACATGAAAAACATCTGGAGGGCGTGTTGGATTGCAGTGAGTATGGTAGATGCGAGATTCTTGGAGTTAGCATGTACTAGTATTCTATTACATATGGCGATTCCACTCTTGCTACAATCTCACTCAGTGTTTAAACTCTCATCCTATTACATTTACCCCTATATCTGTTTTAACTAAATATGAGTAACCTTACCGAAGTGGGGTAATATTTATCTATATACTCATTGTGTACCCTGCTATCAAGAGGCATGTAATGTGTCTGGACACACAAGTAGCGGGAGACTTGGACAGTTAGAATGTGGCTTTCTGGTTGCAGAGAACTGCCATCAACGCATTACAGTGTACTAGACTACAAGTTATTAGTAGAATGCTGCCTTCAACTTCATTATTTATAATAGACCTATTTGTTTAGCATAAAATATTATGTCCAGGTTCTTGTATCATACTTCCCCAGTACCATGCATACTGACCTTTTCTGTAATGTTCATGTGCTAAATGAGAGGCTGTTATTAGAAAAGATTTATTCTGGAAGACTGCGCTTCTGGAGCCTCATTCATCACAGCCGCAAACCATCAACTGCCCTTCCACTTTTCATTTCTTATCATTGCCCTTTACAACAAAAGGAATACATCTCTTATCTAATTAACCCAACCTGAACCTCCAATTAGCACTTTCATTATTCATTAATGTATATGAAAGGGTGATGATGATTTTTCATGCTGTAAGGAAGTAAAGGAATAAAAATGTCTCATAAGAATTAAACATTATTTTTTAGTAAAACGTTCATCACAGGGAGATGAAAATATTGAACTTTACCCGCTGGCACAATATAAACTCTACAAGAGATAATGGGCCTCTCTTAGAGTACTCAATAATTGTGCTGTTGTGTGTGTGTGTGTATTTTGAGTTAAATGTATCTTAAGATTTGTACAACTAAAAATAATACATATATAGAAATATTCAGAAAGTATAGAAGCAGTTTGAATAAAGATACACCAGTCTCCTTCATCATTAACTTGATGACTGCGGTACAGAAGCATCTTTCATTGGGGCAGTGGTGCTCAAACTGTGTGCCGTGGCACCCTGGGGTGCCTCAGGGTAGCAGGGCTGTCTTGGATTGATGGTCCAGGACCAATTCAAATTATTTATGGTCAATGTAATAGGCAAAACCAATTCTAAAATATGTCGACAAACAAGTAAATCTTGTCCCTCACCACATAATTGAACCTAAGGATGACATATAACCACAATCTACTCTGTGCCATGGGACATATCTAGCACCACTCATGGGCATGTCCACCCATCTTGTCCCCAATATTGTCTCCCATCATGTGCCCTTAATCTCCCTCCATATCATCATGTTTATGTCAATTCCAACTCAGACTGAGTCATCTCACTTACTGTACCTACGACCAGAATATATGAACTGGAGGGCCTGCTTATTTTATACAGTACAGTACATGCTCACTCACTGACACTGATGTATGATTTTCTAGGGTGTGCTTGGGCACATCTGTGACCCTATGGGGAGTATTCAATTAGCTGCATGCTTTACCCTGTGCCTAATTGCTGTCAAAAATTCCTGCAGTGCAGGAAAAGGCTATTCAATTAAATGGCATTGGGAGGGGTGTGGAAACCCACTAATTCCACAGAAACTGCGGAATCAATGGTTTTTTTTTCCGCGGACCTTACCTCACAGCTCCACGAGCTGCAAGGTTCAGTCTGACTGCGGGGACTCGCGCACAGGTTGTTCCCCGCTAATTGGTATCTCTGTCATGGCAAGTAGCCACTGGATTTGAATACTAACTACCCGGGCCTGGCTCCTGCACATTGGAAACAAAGACTCTGGCACTGTTCCAGAGTCTTTGCTCTCTTGGGCACATGTACGTGTGCCATCTTCCGAAATATCACTTGGCAGATGGCGTCAGCCGAAGAGGAGGCACCCGCTTCCTGCAAGCAAGGTAGGAAGTGGGTGCCCTTCCCCGTGCCGCCTTCTGCCTCCCCGGCATTAGAATGGTGCCCCTTATTTTTTTTATTTGATGTTCCATCTTGCTGCATTGATGTAATGGATAAATTTGTTGCTAAACAGCCATGTGGTTCTAAAAGGAACCAGTCTGCAAAAGGGAATAATACGCCTGTGCCCACAGAGAATGCTACCAGCCCTCCCTCTCTGGGCCAGGGTCCACAGATGTTACAATTGATTCCTCTGGATACAGGGCTGGATTTAAGGTGGTGTGTATGTGTGTGTTCACCCCCCCCCCCCCCCCCCCAATGTAACTTACAGATACAGCCACGCCCACTTAGAAACTTTCTGTTGCTGCAGCTCTGGGCACGGGGGTGAGCTGCGATGTCAGCCCGTCTGCTGTGAAGGGACCCGCGGCCAGCCGGCGGCTTTGCAATGAGTCATTCTGACTCTTTATTGTGCTGCTGCTCAATCGCTGTGATAAAGAGGATGCCGTCCGGCCAGAGGAGGACAAGGAGGAGGGACAAAAGGAGGCTGCTTCTGGGACTAGTCAGATGACATGTACCGTATTATGTAGTGTCAGACAGCTCTATTCTGAATAACAGTACAGTGTTGTGGCAGTGTCCTGACAATGTTACTGAACTTTGTGCTGGTACGCAGTGTGATAGGGCAGGGGTGCAGATAGTGAACTGCATTAGGAGAAGCTGCAGTTACACTCACTTCCGCTGTTTAATTATTCTGTAAAGTTATTTATCAGGTATGTGTTTCTATGCCTCTTACGTTCTCAGAAATAATGCTATGGGAACTTTTGGCATATTGGTTGTATCAAGGCAGTACATTAATGAGCAGCCAGGTTATATGACACTGCATTATCTGAGGTGGGCAGGTGTTGCATACAGGAAGCATTAGGAATACACTATTTTATATTGATTAAACTTGCAGACACGTCTTCGAGTTTTATGTAAGGTATCTAATGCAAGCCTGTGTACCCTATAGTTTTTCAAGTGCGGTGGAACTGTAAGTTCCAGCATTCCATGCTCCTCCCAGGGCCCTTCTCTCTCAGTCTCTCCCTGACTGACTGGGAGCTGGTGGCCCAGCGCTTGCCTCCGGGGATGACATCACAGTCTAAAAAATGGGAGGGGCAAGACTGGAAGTGGGAGCAGTAATGAGTAGAGAGAGGAGGAGTCTGTATTCATTTTTAAACCGCCCCCTCTGAAAGAACAGTCTAGATCCTTCCCTGTCTGGATATGCAATACCATACACATGCAAGGCCCATGAACTCTATGACATGACCTCTATTCTATTTGATATCAAACTGGCAGGTTTCAAGGAATCTATAGACTTCTAGGTCGCAACTTACTAATCATTGAAATCGCTTGTATTACGGTGTGTACACACGGTGAGATATTTTCTTTCGATTTTGACTATATAGTCAAAATCGCAAGAAAAGTTAGTGCAGATCGCAAGGTGAAAGTCACCTTGCGATCCCGATGCGCAGTCCCGCCATGTCGGCATCGCAAGAAAAGATAGACTGTGCAGGCAAGTCAATCCTTGCTAGATCGGTGTACTTTCTAGTTCATCTCACATGTCAATGACATCTCTTAGGTGGAACAAGGCATATCTACCTTGGAAGATGATCTGAATGCTGCTTGATCTCAACCCCACTCTCAAGAATCTATTATTACCTCTTTAAATGATAAAATGGAGTATTTGGAAAATTGTAATCAAAGAAATAATGTTGGTTTATTGGTCTGTCTGAGGCAGTGAAATCAAGAGACCTAGAACACTTTGTTGCACAGTGGAGTTACCAAATGAATTAGTATGTCCAGAATCTATGCAGCCTACGGTAGTCGAAAGAGTTAATTGTATACAGTAGGCCTAGATAGATCCTTTGAACAGCAACAACATCCAAGACCTGTAATAATGCATATTTTGAATTACGCAGATAAAGTTCGTCTTTTGGAAGCCTACAGGAAACAGTCCAATCTTAATAATAAGGGAGACCAACTTTTTCTTTTGCAAGATTTTTCATATCAGTTAGCAACTAACCGTCAAGAATTTTCTTCAGTGTGCAGCTCTCTGTTTCAAGCAAGTATATGTTTATCTCTAATCTACTCATAAAAATGTCACATTTTTTAAAATGGCAAATCTCATTATTTTGATTCACCTAGTAATGGGAAAACATTCTTTTTATTTCCTCTCAGCACACCCCATCCACAATTTCGTAGAGGGATGATGTGGGTTGAAGAGATATGATAATTGGGTACATTAATTATTCACATAATTCTAAAGGTTGGTTACCAAGCGTTATGGTTCTGTTTTTTTTTTTTTCTTCAAATTTTTTGTTATTGTTGTTATTTATAGATCTTGTAGAATATTGGTTGTTCGTGTTTCTTTTTATTTCACAGCGGACAATTGTAATTAATTATGTATCGCAACCTTTTTAGGTTGCTTTATTAGGATCACTTACATTTAAAATGTAAGAATTAATTTTAAGATTAGGATTTGTTTTCCACAAAATATGCAAATTTGCTCCCTGGGACAATAGGGGGCATCTTATTAATATCGGGGGTAATTCAGACCTGATCGCTCGCTAGCGTTTTTTGCAGTGCTGCGATCAGGTCAAAACTGCGCATGCGTATGCACCGCAATGTGCAGGTGCATCGCACAGGTACAAAGCGGTTCGTTGCTCTGCGATGAGGTTTGTGCAAAGAATCCATTTGCACGAGTAGAAGGTGATTGACAGGAAGAAGGTGTTTGTGGGTGTCAACTGACCGTTTTCTGGCAATGATTGGAGAAACGCAGGCGTTCCTAAGCGTTTGCAGGGCGGGTGTCTGACGTCAATTACGGTTCCGGACAAACTGAAGTGATTGCAGTGGCTGAGTAAGTCCTGGGCTACTCAGAAACTGTACCGCTCAGTTGCACATACGATCGCACACTTGCACAGCTAAAATACACTCCCTGGTGGGTGGCGTCTATGTGAACGCAGGACTGCAAAAAACAGCTATCGAGTGAACAGGTCTGAATTACCTCCATCATTTTCAAGTAGGTTTAGAAAGGTGGCAATAGGTTGAATTATGATTAACCTATCACCATCCAGACTCTCATGCAAAGGGGGGAATGTAATGGGGTGTGAGAATCAGGATGTGAGAGATTTTGTGAGAGTTTACCTGTTTTTTTTTCAAAGTGGCAATCATCCACATGGCAATATCAACCTGTTTTTTCCACGTAAATGATTGCGACTTAAAAAAAAAAAAACCAGTAAAACTCACAAAATCTCTCACATCCTGATTCTCACCCTATTATATTCCCCCATAGAGGGAAACTGATTACATTTCTGTCTTAGAATTTTCAGGGTCTTAATACATCCCCTGTACCCCTGTGGGCTACTTCAACCCTGCCTGGGGGTTGTCCCCCACATATATATATACGTGATCATTTATTACTTTGAGCCACTTGGGATGCATCGAGAATGGTGTGATCACTCCGGATCACTCCACAATCGAAATCCTTTTTTTTTTTTTTTTTATCGTTGATTGGCAACCTAAATTTTCAGATGGACAGCCTTCTAGAATAATTCATAATTGGCATTTTCAGGATTTAAGATATATTTTAGCAATTTTTAGATCCTCATACGCTGCTTCTCTATACTTATTCACAGCTTAAGGAGTCAATATCCAAGTTTGTTTATTCCTCTTTTTTACTATTTTATCAAAGTAATATCAACACTGACAGAGACTGATAAGATTAGTATACTGGATGGTGTGATATGCCGACATCCCCTTGTGGCTCTTTCTCAGGGTTGCCTACCCTCCCGCATTCCGCGGGAGTCTCCCGTTTTTTACCTGACCCTCCCGCTGCTCCGCTAAACCTCCGGGTCCTCCCGGTTTTTCGGTACTGACCGCCGAAAATGCGGTCTGCGCATGCGCGATCCGGAATTACAGGGGGCGGGGCCTGAACCGCGACGTCATGAAGTGGATCCTCACATTCCCGCCCACGGTAGCTCATTTCAATAACATGAAGCCCATATAATGATGTCGTCCGTGCAGGCCACGCCCACAGCAGATTGCAGTTTTGCGAGTCCTGAATGATGGGGTGTGTGGGCCGCACGGACAACGTCACGATAAGGGCGGCATCTTATTTAAATGAGCCACAGAGGACGGGGAGCAGACACCGGCATTTAAATTAAGTCAAGAACATCCCCGGCCTCATGACGTCGCGCCGCGGTGCAGACCCGTGAACTAAGTCAAAGCGGGCGGAAATGAGTGGACTGGAGCAGAACAAGCCGGCATTTAAATAAACGACACTCACCGCATGACGTAATGGTGCTGGCCCCGCCCCTTGTCATTCTGGACTCGCACATGCGCAGATTGCATTTTTGCGAGTCCCGAATGCTGGGGGGTGTGGCCCACACGGACGTCACGATAAGGGCGGCATCTTATTCAAATGAGCCATAGAGGACGGGTATGTGGGGAGCAGAGGCGGGCATTTAAATAGTCAAGAACATCCCCGGACTCATGATGTCGCGGTGCAGACCCCGTGAAATGAGTCAAAGCGGGCGGGAATGTGGGGAGCAGAAGCTGTCCTTTAAATAGACGACACCCACCGCATGACGTAATGGTGCTGGTCCCGCCCCTTGTCATTCCGGACTCGCGCATGCTCAGATTGCATTTATGCGAGCGCTGAATGCTAGGGGTGGGGCCTGCATGAGTCACTTCAACAGCCGAATCGAGGACCCGGCGGATGGGGCGGGGCTTAATGACGCAATTATATGCTAATCACGGAATTGAAGCTCCGCCCATATGCAAATACCGCCCAATAGCGGTATTTGCTTGTGCAGTGGGCGGGGCCTAATGACGGCATTTGTCCGGCCCCGCCTCCGTCGCCGCCCACCTGCTTCTTCTCTCCGAGTATCTCCCGGAGAGGGGAGAAGAAAAGTAGGTAAGTATGCTTTTTCTACATCTTATATTCATAAACATACACAAAGTAAAGTAGCAGGGGCGGAACTCTGGGAGGCAGTGGAGTCGGTTGCCGCCGGGCTCCTGACCACAAGGGGGCAGATCTCCTCCGTTGTCCCCAGCTGCCTGACCCTGAAGATCGTTCACTGTGAGGAGATTTCGTGTCAGTGACATGGAAGCTGCCTCCTAGTATATACAGAGAGCTGGCTGTGGCTACAGCTAGGGGGAGCTCCAAAGCGCAGCTCCTGCCAGGCCCTTCCAGATGAGCTGGCCGAGTGAAGCTCTCTGTTCTTCCGTTGGGCTGATAGCAGCAGGTAGGCACTGGCAGCAGTTGCCTCAAGCTGCACTGTGGGGGTGTGTGTAGTTGGAAAGGGGAGGGGTGCTGGGGGGTCTTTAATAAATGTTGGCAGCACTGTGTTTTATGTGTGCATGTTTAAGTGAGGTGTGTGTGTGTGTGTGTGTGTGTGTGTGTGTGTGTGTGTGTGTGTGTGTGAAGGAAGCATGTGCTTGTTTGTTTTTGTTTGTGTGTGTTTTTAAGTGAAAGAGGCGTGTGTATGTGTGAGAGAGGCATATGTGTGTTTAAGTGAAAGGCATTTGTGTGTGTATGTGTGTGTGTGTGTGTGTGTGTGTGTGTGTGTGTGTAAGTGAAAGAGGCATGTTTGTGTGTTTAAGGGAAGGAAGCGTGTGTGTGTGTTTAAATGAAGGAGGCGTGTGTGTGTGTGTGTGAGTTTAAGTGAAGGAAGCATGTGTAAGTGAGAGGCGTGTGTGTAAGTGAGGAGTTTGTTTGTTTAAGCGAAGGAGACATATGTGTATTTAAGCTAAGGAGGCGTGTATAAGTGAGAGGCGTGAGTGTAAGTGAGAGGCGTGTGTGTGTTTAAGTGAAAGTGGCGTTTGTGTGTGTGTTTAAGTGAAAGAGGCATTTGTGTGTGTTTTTTTATATATATATATACTGTATATCGGCACACCACTGCGCCAAAGCATCTACATTGTGACACGCTGGTGGGTGAGGGAGTACTGTAGGTGTGCTATAAAGGTATGCTGGTGTCTATTTTATTGTGATGACTGACTTGGAGTGCCATCCACTTTGCATGTGTATCTATATTACTATTGGGAAAGACACCTGGGCATGCTACTACTGTTCAACATGAGTGCCGGATAGCTACATATGAAGGGTGTGTGTGTATACAGTATGTAGGGGGGGCACCAACATTTATCATGCCTCCGGGCGACAGGGCGAACTTACGCCACTGTAAAGTAGATTGAGGACAGGTAAAAGGAGGTATGGCTAATGGAAGAGAGAGTTCCCTGATATTTCATTCTATAATAAAAGCAGTTGCCAGCTTAAATACGCAGCTGGTTTCTATAGTTTACACTTAAATGCATTATAAAATATGACATTTCTTATTTGACTGCTAGATTGAGATGTATAATTGGGGCCTCTGCTGATGCTAATTGTTTTAAGTGTGAAGCACCTGAAACTGATTTTATGGACTGTATGTGGTCCTGCACCAAAGTACAATTATTTTGGGCAGAGGTTTAGAACTACATCCAGAATGATTTGAGTATTACCAAAAACTTAGCTACCATAGGTGCAGGGAGTGCCGCTGCTACGGGCCCATCTTCCTTGTCACAGTTAAATGTGTCGCATACATAACCCCCCATTAAGTGGTACTTAGGGTCCTTTATTAAATTTTGCATTGGGGCCTACATTATATCTAGTTATGCCCCTGGACCTGCTCATTTTATAATGTGGTATAAAATTATTTATTATTTATTTATTAACTGATACTTATATAGCACAGCAAATTCCATTGCATTTTACAATTGGAAACAGTGATAAAATAAAACAAAAAACTATTGGAAACAGTGATAAAACAAAACCGAGTAATAACAGACAGTCATAGAGGTATAAAATGAACGGGAGGGCACTATACTGTTAATAATATTAACTGGGGGCACTGTAATGTGCATAATATAAACTGGGAACACAGTGGGTGATTTTTTTTTTTTCTGCTGTCAGCCAGTAGATGGCGCCCAAACAGAGCTATTCAATTGTAGCTCCATCCAGGAGTGAATGGCTGCTGGTGTCTGCATTTCAGCTGTCATCCCCAGGGGTGGCAAAAAGTGACCCAAATGATCACTTTATCACGATCGCACCATGCACTTTGGTCAGGTTTAGCCGCTTTACGCGGCTACACATGATTTCTGTGGGCATGATAAATGTGAAAAAGAGATACAATTGAATATTGCCCCCGTGATCTCCCTTCACTTTAGATGGGAGATTGGGTGCGATAATCGATTGACTATCTCCCTGTATGTCATAATGTGAATTGGGGATACTGTGTTGCGTAATGTGTACTGGCAGCCCGACAATGTGACATTATGTGAACTAAGGCACTACTATGTTTCAGAAAATAAACTAGGGCACTACTGTAAGGGCATAAGATTAACAACTGCTGCAGAGAGGTCTCTTATTCTGTGCTAACACGAGGGAACAAACTCCTCTTAGCTAGGGTGGCAGCGGCCACAACAACAAAAAACATTCTCAATGGGTTTCAGCTGCTATACCTAGTTTGTCTTTTTCTTCCATGTTTATCTTATTTATTCTATATGGACTGGACAGAAATGTCCATAGATTAAAAGAAAAAAAAAGTAAAGTAAAGTGAAAATGTGTTTTTCTATATGGCTTCCCTGTGTGCTCACCCTCCACATCAAGTTAATGCCAATACTAGGACCTCCTCAGTACAGTGCATCTCCATTTTATTATTGAATATGTATACAGAAGGTTCTGCTTGTGTAGCAGCTGCCTATCCAAATCTAACTCTAGGCTAACTAGAGGGAGGTTTACAATGAAGGAAAGATATCATTGATTGTATTATTAAAGGAAAAGGATTTATAATGGAAAGTGAAATTATATATTTGACATGGATGTTTCACATTTTTAAATGAGCTGTTTATTTTTGACATCTCTGTATGTAACTAAGAATTAAAATGTTATTTAGATATGTGTAATATTAGTGGATAATGTTACATAAAATAAAGAAATGATAATAAAAAAGAATGGCACCCCCTGTGGGGTGTGTGGCCCCACAATTATTAGCCCATGCCCCACATTCAATACCGGGCCATGGCATCTCTCTCTATGCCCCTGTGTGTACATGCCTCTGAATTTCATGGTCTGAAACCACAGGTCTACCAGTGAGTGTGGTACGGTTAGAGTTGTTACTTGCAGCAAGTAATTTGCAGAAACATAAAATGTATTCCTAATTTTTCACTGTCTTCGATGACAAAAAGCTCTACTCTTTACAGCATGATTTGGGCACACTACCGGCTGTTGGGAATATGTTGAATCACTCCATGGTACAGTGGTTCTCAAACTGTGTGCCGCGTCACCCTGGGGTGCCCTGGGACACTTGCAGGGGTACCTGGTATTGGTGGTCCAGGACCAATTTCAAATGATTAATGGTCAATGTAATAGGCAAAACCAGTGCTGGTGGCTGTCAATCATAAAATATGTGGTTAATCCGAAGCAAATATTGTCCCTCACTAGGGAAACTGACCCTAAGGATGATATACAAACACAATTTACTTAATTTAATCTCTTTTTAAATGTCTCAATAAGACATTTTTGGTCTAGGGGTGTCGTGAAAAAAAATCTGATACTTTAGGGCGCCGTGATTCAAAAAACGTTGGGAACCACTGGCATAGTATATAAAAATGTAACTTTTCCCAGACTTTTTTACACCATGAGCCAGTGACATGACCCACAGAGCCATCTTGTGGTGAATGTTATAAGTGCACAGGAACGTTTTCAAGAGCTGGAGACTGATTGTGATTTTGTTTTAATTATTTATATATTATAAAGCTTTTCCCATATCCCTAATTCAGTCACGTTGTATGCTCCAACATGGTTTTGCTATTTTACTATAACTGTATAGAGACAATGGGGCTAATTCAGACCTGATCGCTTCTGTGTGTTTTCGCACAGCAGGTGATCAGATCTGAACTGCGCAGGTGTGGCAGTGCGCCGGCGCATGCCAGAGATGCGATCGGCATCCCAGCCCAGCGATCGCCTCTGCCTGATTGACAGGCAGAACAGTTCGCTAGGCAGGAGGGGGCAGGCCGGTGGCGTTGGGACGGAGCGGTAGCTGTGTGGCCGGACCGTACAGGAGCGGTGGCTGTGTGATGTCACATGCAGCCACTGCGACCCGGAGAGTGACGGGTAGCTACTCTTCAGGTACAAAAGCATTGCCGCCGTGCGATGCTTTTGTACCTGTGCGTGCAGGGGGGAGGGGTGGGGTGGGGGGGAAGAGCCAGACATGCGGGGCGGACTATCCCTGTGCTGGGCGTCCCCCTCATAGATGTGCTACATTTAGCACATCTACGATCAAGTCTGAATTACCCCTAATAGGTCTGCAACCTTACTTGCTTTAAACTTTCCAGAAAGTATCCAATGAAGAGCACGGCAATGCATCTCCACTGAGTAGGCATAGCTGCTTTGCAATGGCATTGTTATTGGCAAAGTTTAGTGATGCATATGTGGGTTATGCGGTTAGGCTTTGGTTTCAGTGGTTGGGGGGCCGGGTGGCACATGGTAAGATGCGTGCAACTCCCATAGTGAATATACACATTTATGTCTCTGAGAACATAGTAGGAGCAACTGCAAGCACATAAGTCCTATCTCAGATCTGATCTTTTTAAACATAGATTTGAAAAAGTACATTTGTCATGGAAAAGTGTTCCTGTATGTTTTATGTGTTTATTTCCTGTTTTGTAGCAGGTAACCAAATATGTTCCTAAGCGTGCAGCTGGTTGAAAGTTTTCATTTAGCATTATTAGTATTAATCCAATTTTTTTTCATATAAGTAGAAGATTGATGCATCTCTGATAATAGCCCAGACTGGGGTTGGGTATGAGGGTCCTATAATCAAAAAGTTGATAATGAAAATGAGGACAGTGTGAGATTGAACCCGGAATGCCAACATCTTAATAACGTGATTGAAATCCTTCTAACAGTGTCTGCTTTTGATAAAGCCTAAAGCATCGGTATCCCAGGTACACTCGCAGTGTCCCCATTCTTGCTGCCAAATATTTATTGTCAAACTTGTCCCTACTGCCCCTCCGGCTGCTGTGCCATTTCATCTAAGAAGGAACAGTGGGCCTTATTCAGCTTCAGTTGCAGTTTTGCTAAATTGCAAATGGCCGATTATCGGATGACTGCGTACACACTGTGAATGCATTGCGCATGCGTGACCTGAGATTTGCGATTCTTATGCAATCGCATATTGCCGAGATATGATCATTGGTCAATTGACAGGTGGCGGGCATTCGTGGGCATACACATGGCGTTTGTGGGGAGTGGTTTGGAAAATGCAGGCTTGCCATGGCCATTTTCGGGAGAGCAGTGTCCTTTTCCTGGTTATTTCTGCAGTGCTGACGCTGGAGGGTAAGTACTGAAAAAAAATGGGTGCACCACACACACTGCACTCCTAATCTGACTGATATTTACATCTTACTGAATAAACACAACCTTATTACTTTTAAGATGGTCCCTCCCCTTTTCACCTTCTCTTGTTACTGCTATTTTATTACAATGTTTAAATTTGTTTAGAAGAATGCTCATGCTCAGTGTCTGACGGGGGCATGAAGGGCCCACCAGAGGAATGTAGTGGAAGGGGCCCATGTTTAGGGGTGCGGCTGGTCTCCAGAGGAGAGGTGTCCAGCTTCTATATTGATTTGCCTAACCAGTAGATTGCATCGGCTGGGCCCAGTGTCGGACTGGGGTATGAAGGGCCCACCGGAGGAATTCAGTGATAGGGGCCCATATTTAGGGGTGTGACCAGTCTACAAAGGGGGTGTGGCCAGCCTCCACAGAGGCTTGAAATACACAATAGTCTAGTGCAGTGTAATGCAACATATCTACCATGTATAATACAAGTGCACAGTCTGGAACCTGATCCCTAGAGGAAGGACTGGGCCCTCAGTCAGTGGGGCCCACCGGTGGTTTCCCCTGTATGCCTGTGGGCCAATCTGACCCTGGCGGGGCCCCTTTATAAATCTAACATTAAATACTGCTAGTGCATGCATGAGACTGTACCAGGAAGGCACTGTAGAAAATATACACCATAGCCCTGTGCAGATAAGGTAACATATTTATAATGTATAATTCAAGAGCACAGTGTGGAACCTGATCCCTAGATGAGGAAGAGGGCCCACCAGGGGTTTCCCATGTACCCCTGTGGGCCAGTCCTACTCTGCTCATGCTTGGTACTACTGTTGCTATTGTAGCATTGTTATTGTAAAATGTTACAATTTATTTTTAAAAGTGTTAATATTAAAGGGGAATTCAACTAGCCACAGTCAATTTTATGTTCACAGCTGCTTGAAATTGAATGCGGCTATCACACTTTAATTTCAGTTAGTGTGGCTATGCGCGCTCCCAGTTAACGCTCAATACAATTGCAAAATTGGTTGTGCAGTAATTCTCTATGATGTTAGCTGTGTCAAATGTGGGAAAAATGGGAAATTCAGGTTGTACAATACTACAAAAAGTACAAACTAACATTGGGTTACTTACAGTATAGAAGTCTATTGGTGGGCAAAAGCAAAGTACTTGGAGCTCTTAAAAGGTGTAAAATAGTTGATTTTTTTTGGGGGGGAGGGATTTTTTAATAACATTGAAAAAAATTACATCAACTGTTTCCCAGCAAATTAATGCTCTATTAATTTGAGGGGTGCAGGATAAAAATGGCTGTAAATTTATTTTTGGCACTTTTTTAAAAAAATGCTAAAAAAATCCCTGTAATCTAAAAACACCTATCCATACAACACCCACATGTAATATTTTTTTGATGACTATCACCTATTCATACTCTGATTATGCAGAAACAATCAACACTTTAACTTATCTGGCAATAAAAGGGTGGCCACACTGCTCAAGGGTAATTAAAATCCAGTCAGGGAAATATATTCTCTTACACAGAGCGAAAACTAGACTTTTTGGTGCCCTGTGCCAGAGAGCGAATTGGTGCCTCCCTCCCATTTTTTTCAATATGGACATAAGGCGCATTCCTCATGGGGAAGGGGCATGACAAAATTGATCCAAGAGAAAGCCCATGCTATGACGCCCCTTCCCACATAGATCAATCTATCTATCTATCTATCTATCTATCTATCTATCTATCTATCTATCTATCTATCTATCTATCTATCTATCTATCTATCATTACACACATTTATAGACCACTGCAAGAAAGTTGTTTTTCAGTTACAATACACTTCAATAAATAACAACACATTTTAATATACTGCCATACCCAGAATTCAAACCTATAACCTGTTGAATTGTAATCAAACACCCTACTCATTGAGCTATTTGATCCTGCATAAAAACTATGAGAACTATATGAAGTTACTGGAACAAATAATCAGCATTGCAATTGAGCAGATCTACAGTATGTAGTGTGCAGCCATCCATCCAATCTATTACAGCCACACACTACATAGATCTGCTCATCCGCAATGCTGATAATTTCTACACAATGTACAAGGTTAGCTTCAAATAGTTAGAATTCTCTAGCTTAGAATTATCTACCTTTCTATGCAAGGGCAGATAGCCCAATGAATAGATTGTCTGACTGCAATGCCACATTCAATGGGTTTGAATCCTGGGTATGTCAGCATTTTGAAACGTAATAAAGGACAGTGTGATTGAATAACAAAGAGTTCTCAAGTTGAGTACATGAATGTTGTATAGGTATTAACAATGAAAGGGGTAGGGGTAGGAGATGGGGGCGGCCGGCCAGTAGATGCTGGGCTTCAAAAAAGGGGGAAGCTGCAAGTGAAAGTAATTTAAAACTGATAATTGACAAGTGCCGTGAACAGCGCCCTCTACCCTGCAGTGCTATGTGTGGTGCCCCCTCCGCCAACACCTACTTACGGCCCTGCTCTGACAAAACAATCAATTTGGATCTGAACTGTTATGCCAGCCCTTCTGATGAACTGGCAGTTGTTTAACCAGGAAAAATGCATCAAAATCTTTATCTGCATTCCGACATTGCCACTTCACTGGATCTGTCTCTATTTACCATCGTTGCCGAGATCGGGACCCACATGTACCACTATAACTGATTTGCCCAACAAAGCTGCTTGTGATATGTTGACTACCAGCACAAAGCAGCGGCACTGCAGAAATTGACCCGCTGGCAGACTGTCTAAAATTCTGCCTTATACCCCTTTTGCCCGGGTTATTGTATGTGAACCCAGGATTTCTATTAGTGGAAATGGCTCTTCCCGGGTCCAGTGACCCGGAAATCCAGCTCTGCTACTGTAGCTAGCATGGGTTTTTCCCGTGAAGGACCCGGGTAGGGCTCAGTGTAAATGGGTTACATGGTTCTTAGAAAAAAATTAAAACCATACAAATTGCACCACTTGCCCTTAGATCCCATATGTACTCAAAATAGTTTTTATTCTTTCCCACACTGAATTCCCTTACTGGGAGTGCAAATCATACACTACTAATGACTAATAATCCATCATTAACAATAAATGACTACTAATTAACAACTCCTCAGGATTCAAGAATGATAGACTCTCCTGTGGAGGGAGGAGCGAGATGACATGTTGCTGACTGCACTGCACTCAATTCGTAACCTCCACTTAACAAAAAATAAATAAAACTATATATATATATATATATATATATATTTATATATATATATATATAAATGTCCAACAATGAACGGCACTCAGAGGCAAAGATAGTTGCAAAACTTTGTATTCCAAAAGGTCAACGTTTCGGGGAGCAAAACCCCGTCGTCAGGACACAGCAAACACACAAACAAATAACACACTTACCCTCCTAAATACCCCAGTAGAAGCGCCGCCACCATCCGTCATGTGCGCGCCCGCTGCTCACTCTGCTTCCGCACACGTCATCGGACTCCTGCTTCCGGAAGCAGTCGTCTCCATGGTAACCCAAGGCTTGCGGCTCACCACTTACCCGGCTGCGGTCCATTGGCAGGAGGAAGCGTAGGCATGACTCACAGGGGAGGCTGGGCTGTCACCACAGAAGACAGGCAGGGACACAGGCTAAAAAATAAAACACAATGTATAACTAGCAGTACATAATGGACATAACAGCATATGACGTATACACATTAACCAATGAAAACATAAACAGAAAACACACAAAGGACCAAGGATTACACAAGCGTATTCCAGTTAATCTTTCCGTTAAGACCCCCAGGGGCGCAAGTACCCAATCTCAGGATCCATTTAGTTTCTTTAACTAAGAGCAGCTTGGCACGATCACCACCCCTTAAACTAAGGGGTACGTGGTCGATAATAAAGTACCGAAGCGACTCAAGCGTATGTCCAGCACTTTTGAAGTGTTTGGCTACCGGTTGTTCGACCACTTTGCCCTCGAGGGTGAGTTTGATGGCTGATCTATGTGCCGCCATCCTCTCCGAGAACTTGCGAGTGGTTTGGACCACATACATAAGCCCACATGGGCAAACAATGATATACACGACAAATGCAGTAGAGCAGGTTAATACAAACCTAATGTCATATATTTTGGAGCAATGGGGATGTTTGAACGATTTACAGTTCAACATCAATTTACACGTTGCACAACCACTGCAACGATAGCAACCTGAAGGTTTGTAAGACACATTAGGGGGCCTGGCAATACCCATACCCAGTGATGTCGGTTTTAACTAATCTGTCTTTAATATTCCTGCCACGGCGGAACGACATCAGAGGAGTGGTATGATGGAACACTTTGAGCTCCGGATCTGAAGACACTATGGGCCACAGTGCCTTCGTGGCTCTACTCACCCCTCCACTAGAGGAGGTGAATTACAGGGAAAGGGGATTCTATTTTTAAGGTGTCTATCAATAGGTACCAAAACAAACAGTCAGAGAATCACAACCTAGTCTGTAAAGATACTCCCTGTCGAGCTCGCACCTTGCAAAAGGTGAGGGGATATCTAGATTCCACCTTACAAACGTGTTGGCTGTGTACTCTTTTAGTTGCATTTTATTGACACAATTTTATACTTTGAACTGTGTATACGTTATTGAAATAACTTTTTACTAATTGGCCTGTTGGCCTCTTGTTTGGGTGACTATTTGGTGAGGGGTGTCTGTTACAGGTCCCCAGATTTAAATACCCTCCAGTCTACATTCCGACGAAAATAACGATGGAAGAACTGTGTAATTACATTCCACTTTAGCACACTTGGGAATTTGTGTTTTTATATATATATATATATATACAATAAATGCCACTCTGGAGGCAATTTCTAGTTGCAAAAAAGAAGTCTATTGAGTCAAAGTTTCGGGGTATGTACCACTTTCTCAAGACATTGTAAGTCTGTCTTACAATGTCTTGAGAAAGGGGTACATAACAAACTAACACAACAAATTGAAAATTATAGAAAAGAGTTGTTGAAATTCAAAAAGTCAAAATTACAAGTGGTTCAAAACGACTATGAGGATTTTCAGGTCTATAGATGGTTGACGGGTACAGATTCTGTGAAATCAAATTACAGAACCCAGACACGTACATCATATCGGCAAAGAAGGGGATGTCCGGATAAAGGACATCATTCGTCTAACAGCGATAGCGACTTTGTGGTCGCCGATTCAGACGATGCTATCTCTGCAACCCGTCCCCCTTTAGGGGCCACTACCAGGGCCAGGGCAGAGGCTGGCCCAAGCCAACGAGGCGTGGTGGACAAAACGAAAGGATCGACAAAAGGAACCAAATCCAAGAAAACAACTTGATCTTTAATCTGTCTTCAAGGCAATTAACATCTACTGAAGAATCTGTTCTTAATAAAGGACTCTCTTTCATCCCGACCAATCACCATGATCCTTTCGAGTGGCAAGCTGATATACATCAAATGAATAGGAAATTGAGGTTACGAGAATTTTTTCAAAATTCAACTAGCCAACCCCAAATAGATTCGGCTAATCAAATCATTCGTAAATATAGCACTTCAACATTTGATCCTGTTTCCAACAATCCATCGCTGAGAACATTTGGCCGTCTGATGGACGACTCAGTGAATAGATTTATAGCAACTCCAAGGCCGATATATCATAACCTATCATTTGACCAGCGGAAAGCCCTGAAAGATCTGAGCACAGATACATCCATTATAATCCGCCCGGCGGACAAGGGCGGTAGCATTGTGCTGCAAGATAGAGCCCAATATGTTGAAGAAATCATGAGGCAACTTGCGTGCACTGATATCTATACCAAATTGGAAACTGACCCGACAATGAGTTTTCATAAGGAACTCAGTACTATATTGGAACAGGCAGTTCAGAATAAGTTAATAGATGTCAAACTTAAAGAAGCTCTTATCCCTAGGAATCCGATTGTTCCTTGTTTATATACATTGCCGAAAGTTCACAAAGATTTAGTTAACCCCGCTGGCAGACCTATTGTTTTGGTGAGGGGCTCTTTATACCAACCAACTGCCGAACTCTTGGACTCTCTTCTCCAACCACATGTGACCAAACGACGAACCTATCTTAAGGACACTACTACATTTCTTAGAAAGATCATGGAATTTGATGGACTATCAGATGATACATTATTATGTACGATGGATGTCTCCTCTCTCTATACTTCCATTCCGCATAGAGGGGGTTTAGAGGCTATGGACAGATTTATCTGTAGTCTAGATGATGAGTTGGGCCTTGATAAAACATTATTTCTTAGGTTATTAGAATTAGTTCTCACCAAGAATTATTTTCTGTTTAACAGTATGTTTTATTTACAGCGAGCCGGATGTGCCATGGGCAGTAGTGTGGCACCGGCATATGCCGACGTTTTCATGTTTGATCAGGAACAAAAATTATTCTTCGAAAATTCTATATATAGTGATAAAATCTTGTGGTTTATCCGTTATATAGATGATTTATTTATGTTATGGAACGGGAGTGCTGCAGCCTTTCAAGATATGATGCATCACATCAATCAAACACCAGGTCCAATCAAATTTACCTTTGTCTGTAAACCTGATCAAATTAATTATTTAGATGTTACAGTTCACTTGAAGGGGGGTAAATTGGTCTCCACAGTGTTTTATAAAAACACTGATCGCAATTCATTATTAGATGCGAGTAGTCACCATCCAGTAGCATTGAAGAGGGGTCTCCCCTATTCTCAGATGTTACGGGTGGCTCGCATGACCAGCGACCCTGAGCAGCTAGAAGATGCATTACAAACGGTGGTCAGTAAATTCAAAAGCAGGGGTTATAATTCTAAAGATCTAGAGTTGACCAAAAATAGAGTGATGAGACAAGATCGGGCAGTGATGCTCCAAGAAGCATCTGAGAAAAAATGTGAGCAAAATATGTTCATCTGGTCTACCAGATACTCTACTTCTAGCCCCATCATACCCCGTTCTAGTAAAGCCTTATGGCCCATAATTAAAACTGATAAATCTTTGCCGTGTTTTCAGCATACTCAAGTTATGACCAGCTACAAACGTGCCCACAACTTGCGCGATCATTTAGTCAAAACTGACATCACTGACTATACCCCTAAACCAGGTATTTTTGGATCAGTTAAAAAGGCTGGCTGTTACAAATGTCCCTCCTGTATTACATGTTCCTCCTTGATCACAGGATCTTTTTTCATACATCCAGTAACTAAACAAAAATTTTCAATCAGACATGTTTTGAATTGTACGACCAGATTTATTATATATTATATTATCTGCCAGTGTAAATTATTGTACGTTGGCCTTACCACCCGCACTCTGCGCGAACGCATGGCACTACATCGTTCCAATATTAATCAGGCTCTAGCAGGCAACTCCAATGAGCAACCTGTGTCTAGACACTGTTGTGCCAAAGCACATACATTATCTGATCTCCGTTATCAAATGATAGACCATGTTCCACAGTCATTGAGAGGAGGAGACAGGGTTCTGGCACTACATAGGTTGGAGGCCAAGTGGATTATTAGGCTAAATACGTTGCACCCTTCAGGTTTAAATGAAAAAAATAACTGGAATTATCTGCAATATAAATGAGTAACTGTATTGGGTTTTTTCTGGCATGCTATATGCTTTTTGTACATTAGTTTGACTTTACAGTAATGTTATTGAACACTGCCATGATCAATATAGATGTTACTATTGCTTGATAAGTAATAGTTTTCCTTATAGTATAGCTACACTTTTTTAGGTCTTCCCCTTTTTCATGTCAGCATCTAGTATCTACTATGTCTATTAGTGTGCGACATGAGGCATGGGGTGTTTAGGCATAATGTTGTATATATTGCAGCATATGCCTGTCACCATTCCCATATATACACTTTTTTGTAATATACTGTAATTTTTATCTCCACGGTTGTTGTATTTCATGTTTCACAATATGTTTTTTTAGATATGTGGCTTCCCCTGTCAGGCTAACCAGCCAGGGACAGCGTCAGCAACTCCGTGCATCGGGTTGCCATGGCTACCGCCGCCTCCCGATGACGTCATCTCTCAGGCGCCTCGGCCTGACCGGAAGTTCCACGCTGCTCCTGGATCGAGTGTGCTGGCATGGGGACGCTATATAGGTAAGATTTAGGTTATTTGTGTTGGTTTTCTGTAAGCACTTGCATTACCTGAGGAAGGGACTGTCTGTGTCCCGAAATGCTGCATCGTTGAATATGCCTGTGCTTATTCACACTGCATTACATATATCTGTGGTTGTGCTCACCCAGAATATGTATATATGCAGGTCGTTGATTCACTTTGGATATTAAACATTTGCATTGATTTATAGTCCTGGAGTGCCATGTCCTGTTCTGAACACTCACCTGTTCTGACTCCACCATGTAAACCAGTTTGGACAAAGGCACACAGGCGGCTGAACATTATTAGGAGTGCCGGATCATTTTGGAATTATATATATATATATATATATATATATATATACACACACACACACACACACACACACACACACGGCTGGTTGACTAAGTAAGGTAACACATTTTTGGCCAGGCCAAGATGGCTAGACCACTGCTTCCCTTCGTGGCCATTGCACTGTGCCTTATATCAGTCATACTGTTTAAACATCAGTTGTAAGATGGTGGGGTTGGGGGAAACCTGGTCAAACACTGAGCTGTGTTGTGTGATCAGATTTCTGCATCTAAAGGGCACAGCAGCAGCTGAAATTCATTGCCAAGCTGTCGTGGTGTATGGTGATAACATCATATCTTGGAAACAGGTTTGGGTTTGATGCATAAAATGGGGAGCTGGCAGTCTCCCGTAGTGTATATGCCCTTGCACCGTCGACTGACATTTTCCTTGTTCCTTCACAGCGGTGGAATATCTCTTGTCCAGTGGAGGAAATCAGATATTGTGGCCTATACGCTGTGATATATCTCAGAGTGTATGGCCATGGTATCTGCTGGGTTTCAGGCTGCCAGATGAAATGACTGTTGATCTGACAGGTAGTTTATCTAAATGTGTATGCCCAGCTTTAGTCTGAGTCAATGTTTTTTTTGTCTTAAGTGGCAATTTTTGCATTTTGCATGTACAATCTTTGTAATCTTCCTTTTTTTCAGTCATAGGCGTTACCTGTGACTGTGTGACTAGGAGGCTGAGGGCCTGATTCAGAGATGGATGGAGTGTCAATGTTTCCGCAGTTGAGATCCCAAGTGTCCGATGGCATTTGAACTTAAAATGGGGTTTGCGATCCCTGAGCATTTCAGGGTGGAGACATGGCGATGAAATAAGTGAGCAATAAAATAGGCCATTTCATGGGTGTGTTATGGGAGTGTCACAGGTGTGTCTGGGCAATCCACTGCTTCAGAGGCCATGTTTAGTTGGATTTGAGTACAGTAGGTAGAGTACACCCTTGGCTATTGCAAATGTCAATGGTATGACCAATGTTGTGTTGATGTTGGAGTGTCCACTGTAATTGCACAGACCACGGATCCTTAAGACTGGTGTCTCAGCTCTCTTGGAGGGAGTGAGTCTACCTAGGCTTTGTCACCTGGGGCAAAGACTCAGCTAACCACCTCCTTGTAGATAGTAGTCACCCTTGGATTCCTTTGATGCAGGTGTCCACATTGTAAGACTGAAATGCATATAGGGTAAAGAAAAAAAAATCATTTTTAGTCATGTTACATATATATGTCTGCTACATTTATTCTATTATTCTTTACTTTTTAATACAGCATCTAGGCTCAACTGCCTCAAGACTCAATTGGTAAGTATTGCTGCCTGTACTACATTACCTCATCCACCACAGAGCATTGCAGTGACCACCATACTATACAAAGTAAACCACAGTGACCACCATATAATGCAGAGATCATTACAGTGACTGCCCTATAATACAGAGAGAATTGCTGTGACTGCTATATGAAACTGAGTGCATCATTGGCCACCATACAATACAAAGAGTATTGCAATGAATACCATGTAATACAGATAACTCCAATGCCCACCATAAAATACACCACATCTCAGCCATACAACATGGCTCTCCTGGAATGTGATAAGTCAGACAGCAAGCTGCTGGCACTTATATATATATATATATATATATATATATACATACATACATACATACATACATACGAAAGCCCTCACTCACTCCTAATTCTCTTACTTCCCAACATGTTAGGAAGCTTCAATTTTAACATAGGTATTCTCTAGGTGGGAAATAGGAAAACTACATTATTAGAATTTTAATAACCTCCCCTAAGGGGGTGAAAAGGGGGTTGACATAATGACATCATTACCAATGCTTGGCTTGCGTTGCAGGAATGATAACGCCCTAACAGACAATCGGATCAAAATTTGGATTGCACCTCCAGTGTGTACAATTTAAGAAACTCCAAAAATGGTCCTGTCACTTTTTACTGTATCTGCTACGAGTGCTCCTCAGGCATGCCAAGAACCATCGATTAATATTTACCTACATTAAGACATCTCAAAATGTATACCTCTATAGATTTACCAAATTTTTAACACTGATTTATATTTACAACCATGAAAATCATAAACTCCTGTGCAAAGAACAGGTAGAACAGATATATAACAAGAGGCAAATTGGTGCCCCTTTGTGCAATATTTTCACAGTAATACACCACTGTGAACAGAAACAAGAGGGTCAGGCAGGTACCATCTGTACCATGAACGTGTTTGGGGAGCAAACCCTTTTATCAAGATCAGCATAAACAGTAAAAAATGTACCTTATACAGTATAAGGGGTGCTCCCCACACCAAGCCACAGCACGTGGTGGAGGTCTGTTGATTGTCTCTGAGTGCCAGACATTGCAGTGCTATACATGATACCTACCAGCAGGTCACCAGGCACATGTTCATCTTCTGTAGTATCAGTGCCAGTCATTTCTGGATCATATATATCGGGTAAGAAATTTACGATCAAAGCCCCCTATACGTGTTCCAGCCGTTTTGTCATCTACTACATCAAATGCCCATGCGGTCTCCTCTACGTTGGCAAAACTATCCGCCAGTTCAAGGAGAGGATAGCCCTCCATCGCTCTAGTATCAGAGCTGCCTTGGATGGTAAAGGCTCCGATCAGCCAGTGGCTCGCCACTTCAAGGACTGCCACCACAATCTTGCATCAATTCGTTATAAAATCATTGATGGTGTGCCAGAATCCAAAAGGGGTGGGGATCGGGGTAAAATTTTATTACAGAAAGAGGCACGCTGGATTTATACTCTACAAACTGTTAAACCTTTGGGTTTGAATGAGATTCTTTCATACACCTGTTTTCTTTGATGTCAGACTATACCTGTAACGCTGCTATATTGGCAGTGATGGTTTTTTATCTATCCCTTTCTCTAAGTGCATCCCTTAGTGCCCGTGGATATTCCCAGTCCCTATGATATAGGGCTTTAGACTCCTGATTTAGTGCGTTATGTTACACTCTCGCTATACGCTTCAAGTGTATTCACATGTTATATCTAGACCAGTCTTTTCAATCTGTTTCTGCACTAGTTGCCTCATGTACCCGCATTAGTGTTATATTCTTACACACTGCGTTTTCTTTGTTAGGCATTATACAGCCCGGTTTCCATGGTGATGGGTACACTTCACAACGGCTCCGCCCCCCGTGGATGCAGGTCGCCGGCGCGCGCCCATGACGTCACTGTGAGTCCCGGAGAGCGGAGGACGGCGTTTTGCACGTGGTGTTTGGTAAGGTATTTATATGTTTGTATTTGTATTATGCAGTTGGTCTTGATAAAAGGATTCTGTCCTGAAACGTTGACTATAGCTGCTGTGCTGTGTCAAGTTATTTTTACGTCTCCATGAGTGCCGGCCATTCTCTCTCCCTATACATATATATATATATATATATATATATATATATATATATATTATTTTGTGATAAAAGCACTGGTAAAGTGATAAAAGGGAGATATGTCCCAGATTTCCGGACTATGTATTTTAAAACGCCAGGAAGATGTTTGTGGTTGCTATGCTGAGGAATTTTGGGTTTATGGTAAAATCCGGATAGGGTTCCTGGTCTGTGGATGTGAGAGAGGATGGCTCCATCCATTAGGCCCATTTTGGAGAGCAGACTAATTAGTGCCTGCACCTGGAATAGACTGATATAAGTTTTGTCAGGGCTTGGCTCAGGGTCTCACTACCTACGGAAATAGGCAGCAGTCCTGTTATGAGACACTACGATTTACTGATTGTAAGTAGTGTGCATATGTCTGTGTTTGTGGTAGGGTCATTAGGTCCTACCACTCTGAGAGAGAGAATCTAATATGTTTAGATCCAAATGGACTAGGATTTACAAAATTGAAGACAAAGGCACCAAAATCTAGTTAAAACCATATAAACAATATGTTTTAAAAAAAACCTATGTATGGGTAAAAATGCCTATTTTCATTCCAGACTTTATACGTAAGACAATTTTATCTAAAAATGGAACATATAAATTAGTGATAATAAACAGACCAATTGAAAATGGATGCTAATGCAACTTCCACCTCTAGTAAACATCTTGAGGCCAGCCAAAAAAAATCACCAGCTAATATTGGGAATTATTTTTATGAGAATGGAATCAACTGCTCTGATGTATGTTCAACACAAAAAATAAAAAGAAGAATCATAATATAATATATGACATAATATATGTATTACACTAAGCGCAAATACAAGAACAAATACAGTACATAGAATTTGACTGCAGATAAGAACTGCGTGGCCCATCTAGTCTAACCCTTTTTAACCATATTGTTACCTCTATCCCTATTTGATCCTTATTTATTTGGAAGGATATCCTTTTGTATATCCCAAGCATGTTTAAATTGCTCTACTGTCTTAGCATCTACCACCTCTGCTGGGAGGCTAGTCCACTTGTCCACTACCCTTTCCGTGAAGTAATTTTTCCTTCAAGTTTTGTTTTGTAGGCCATGCACCATTTTAGTTGCCTTTGTTTGTACAGTTTCTAATGTATTAATATCTTTATGACCTCCAGAATTGAACACAGTATTCTGGATGTGGCTGTACCAATGACTTACTGTATACAGTGGCATTATTACTTCTTTAGCTGTTTCTGAAACTTATCAGTGATGGACCGTACAACCCAATACATTTAATCTGTGGCAGTTGTCCCAATGCTCTCTTGGACTTCCTGAGAAAGTAAGAAGTAGACACAACCATGTCCCTGCTTAAGAGTGATGATTTATCATCATCACCCATCAGTGGTCATGCTGGTGCAGCTGACTGCCAGTGCTTCCCCACAACCCCCTCTACCATCACTTGAGAAACATGCCCTTCCCACTCTTCCCTATTGTCTACTTCTCCACCTCTTTAAGAAACTTTGACTTTCAAAATGTATTTGTAAGTAGGAGTTAAAACCTGTATTTGCACTTACGTAGACCTGATGATTATCTTAAAAGAAGGGAGTTAGTTGGTAGCTTACAATGGGCCCAATTGAAGGTTGATTGCAAAACAACATTTTCCTCTAATGGGCAAAACCAGTTAGATTTGGGTGGGGTGTGTTCAAACTAAAATCTAAGTTGCAGTGTAAAAATAAAGCAACCAGCATTTACCCTGCACAGAAACAAAATAACCCACCCAAATCTAACTCTCTCTGCATGTTATATCTGCCCCTCCTGCAGTGCATATGTTGTTGGCCATTAGAGGAAAATGTTATTTTGCAATCAACCTTGAATTAGGCCCAATGTCACGAGAAATCCATATCATTTCAAGGGATTTAAAATCATTTTGACAATTGTTCAAGAACCTTTGCTTCTCCCAGCAAACCGATGTGATCAGGTAAGTAAATTGTGTTATTTCTCCTAATGCTTAAGAATCGAATGACCTTTTTATTGTTTACCTATATTCATTGAGCATTATACTTTCTCATATTAAACATTACTTAATACGATTGGTCTCTTTGTTCCTATTGAATTCATGGGCCAATGGATTTGACTTGCATAAACACTACATTCTGTAACTATGGTTCAGGTTATTATTTGCATAATGATAAGTTGGGTTGACTTAAAGTGCAATGGTAGTGATGTAGCACACACAGAGAACTTAAATCTTCCTTATTGAAACAAACATAGTGGGGGCAAAAGTCAAGAATTATAGCCAGGATTTTAATCAGATTTACATAGATGATGGTTATGTTTTAAAAACATGTAGTCATGCAGACGCAAATGAATTTTAACAATTGGTTGGATACAGATATATATATTTTAATTGGAATTCAGTCTTTGATCATAATGTTGACAGTAAAAGGTCAATAGTGATGATGTCATCATGGTTATAATGTCAAAACCATTAATGTTGACACCTGCAAAATGTCAACATTTACAGAATGTCGACATCAGATATGCAAAGATTGTCAAAAATCGACATTTCCATTGCTTACATTCCTCTCAAGTGCTGCGACTGTGTCCTTATCCTGTTGCCCGATAGTCTTCTTTGTTTATGCATCAATGCACAGGTCAATATTGTGGAATTATACTTTACTGAGACCAAAACTTGTAAACTTCATAATATAACATGCAGGGCTAACAAGAAGAATGAAAATAGAGAGGGCACATTAACAATAAAGACAGACAGCTTATGACAAAGTATCAATGTTAATCCTACCATTCAGAAAATGTGCTGTGGTGTGTGGCCATGTGATGTTACACACCACGGTGCATTTGGAGAATAGCAGGAACTTGCACCCTGTTATAGTTTGATTAACCCTATCTGGCAAAGCCTGGTGCCAATTAACATTTCTGAATGTGGATTCCATGCATAGGCATTTCTATAATGGGTGCAGTGCACGTGAGCCCCTTAGGTCCGGGGGGCCCACACCGCACACACTGCACCCATAGACTATAATTACCCCTCCGGAGTCCTGCGGCAGTTCTGCAGTATGTGCAAAAATCACTTGGAAAATGTCTGTCATGGCCATTTCCGAGTGATTTTCGCAGTAGGCACTGACTTTAAGAGTCTACTAGCTGTCGGAGAGGAGGGGGTCCCCTCCTCTCTTAAAACGCCCCTAATTCCATGATTATGGTTCTCCTACTTTAGTGGTAACCAGCCAAGATTATAGTGTTGGTGCGTGTTATCCATTATGGATACACTTCTGATAATGCTGATTTAGATTACCTTATAACCTTCACAATAATGGGTAAGAGACAGTACGCAATTGGCGTATGGGGTACCGTAAGGGTACGCACTTAGCGTAGCATACGCTCGGCCATGATCGAGACGCACATGCGGCACGCTCGCTCACAGCTTAATGTGTGGTGTCGAGCACGCTATAGGCGAGCGACTACCGTAATGCTACGCTACCAGCGTAGCGGACGCTCGAGACCACGAGGAGATCACGAGCGGCGCAGACACTCACAAGATGATAATCAGTAAACCTTGAATGTAACACACAGAAAGAATACTCTTATATTGTAAACCTTGTACTGAGACACTGTAGCGATATAACGCTGCTTAACTTTGTTATTGCTAAAGCTGCTTGAGCGATCGAGACGCTCCTATTACCCTCTGCAATGTAATGAACACACGATACCGTGCTAAGGATCCAACACCTTTACTAACAAGCTTTTAGTTATATCGAAAAGGGGTAAAAGAGTTTACAAGTCATACACTACAAGCTAACATATAATTCTAACAGAATATCTAGACAGAAATATACAATAACGTTACAATCTTAAACTAAACAGAGAGAGAGAGAATGTGGCCAATACAAACAAAGAGCGAGATAATCACAGAGAATTACTTACACACACTGGGAATGATCGCAGCGCAGCCTGGTACCAGCTCCGAGTTAGTCAATATGACAACCGTTTGTGGAGAGTGGGGGAGCTGCCCAGGCTGGCTGATCTTATATACACTGAGTACAGTATACTACAAAGGGACCTACAATCTCATTGTTCATTGGACACAGGAATGTCTCCTCGCATCATATCAAAAGGTCATAGGTTAGTTTGAACAGGTGGGCTGTGACTATTTCAAACAGCTCAGGTGGGAGGGAATTTCCCGGATTTCCCGCCGCATGGATAATGAATCGCAAATATATGAAATGTCCAGAATCTACTAATGGCCATAACTATACGCAGGAGCGATTAATCTTTACCTAACCAGCACCGGATTGTAGCTATTAAAATGTTCTTTAGTTAGGTACCAGACACAGCTGTTCAAACCCTGTCTGACCCTTCGTACCATACAAAGAGGGATTCCCAAGTCCGTGAACAAGTCACATTAAACAAACTTCCAGTTATCACTAAGGGGAACATTATCTATAAAACATACTATATGGTGTTACTATTTAACGATTGAGTCGCCCGCTAGACGCACACAAACTCTACCGTAAATGCACATACCACGCGCTCGAGCGCATGGCCGAGGCGCCATCACGCGGCTGCGAGTATCCGGACGCACGGGAGAGAATGTGCACGTGCAGCAGGCACGCGCATGAGGTGAATATATGGCAACGTGCAGCGTGATATTTTTCTGACTTTGACAGTCCACCCTTTGGCAGTCATCAATAACTGCCACTTCCTAAAAACAGTTCAAAAAAAGAGAAAAATATATGTCATGTAAAAATACATTTCTATGATTGGGTAAGGGAGAAGAGAAGAAGGTGGGAAAAAGGTATGACCTAGTGAGATAGAAGCATGTGTGTATGAGTCCATGTTTGAGGGGTCATGTATCATCGTGCCGTACGTGTTTTAAATCAAGCTTCGAGGTATTGCGAAGTATACATTTGAATTCCTTCTTATCCCGTAGTACGGGTCTGTGGATGGGCTGTCAAACTTTACCGAGCTCTTTTCGACTTTTGGTTGCAACAAAATGGGGGAGCACATTTTAGTTGATGATACATGAATGGGGGGATATGTGAGTGCTGATATCTGTGCCTATATTCCCTATCGACTATGTGTGTCATTACCTGAGGGTTGTAGAGATGAAGATAAGAAGCAATTATGGTAAATGTAGTCATAAACTATGTGAGTTTAATATACATTTGTTGATTGAGGTCTTGTCTGATGTCTTGTCTCGATGTACATGTTGACTGTAGTCTCCCGATGCTTTTGCTATAATTGCTTGAGCAAAAAGCTTTTTCAATGTCCATAGACTTACAATCTTTGAAGTGTTGGGCTATCGTAAAATTTTAGAGTCACTAGGGAAAATGGGGGTCTATGGCATTGTCCATCAATGGTCTGTGTAAAAGGTTGTCAAATTCTTCTTCCAAGCGGGTCTTTCTACCTTGGAGGAAAACAAAGGAGAAACGGGTGAAAGAAACGGACCGTGGAATCACATTTTCATCACAACATTGTCTTTATTGTTGGGTCATACATCAAATTAGTCGTTGTTAATACAGTGTCCTCGCTTCTTAAACTCATCACTCGGGCACTACGTTTACACCTCGTTAAAACCCGAACGCATCTAAATATCAGACCAACCAATATGGCGACTCCCAGAATACACAAAATAAATTTCCCTACATCCATGATAATACCTTGGGCCCATTCTCCTAAACCAGAGAACCAATTTCGTGGGTTCAACCATGACACCCAACTGGTCAGCTCATTACCCACAGCAGCAAGGGTGAGATTGTGTTTCCTTCGGAACTCCCATTTTAATTGTAAAATGTCATCCATCTTTTGGTCTATGACCTCGGCTGGGTCCTCCGTGCTGTTTGTAATGTACGTGCAGCACTTGATTCCATATTGAGTTGCCAGGGTTACACAATACCCGCCTGTCACAGCTGTGAGGTAATTGAGAATCATCCTATGCTGAACCAGTTCTGTTTTGTAGGCTTGTAACTCTTTCCCAGTGTACCTGAATGTGTCGTCATACATTTCGGTGATATTGTCTAATAAATTTGCAAGCGCAGATATATATTTGTAATTTATCACTCCTCTGGCGGTACGAGTGATATCTAACGCGAGTAGGAATTGAATCCCGGTGGATTCATGGATCAGGTCAGAGGCTGAATGCTCTGTTCTTTCTATCAGGTGCCGTTTAACGATGTGCTCGTAATGAGTGTGAGTATAAGGAGCTTGGGCACCACGGTGAATATCTTTCATTTTAGTATGGGATACAGTCATTACCTCAGGCAGTACTTTTCCAATATAACATAACCCTTCTGAGTTTGGGGCAAGCCACTTATACGCCTTCCTCCCGCATATGAAATATGCATCATCGGGGAGAACATATGGGACGGAGTGTGACATAACCATATTACAGATTTTCCATGTGAACTCTCCTAACCCTAATTCTTCCATCTGTTTAGTACACGTATCAGTTTGTACGATCTGTGCACAGTATCCTGGTGATACTTCTCCAACTCGCATGATCCTACTTCCTAAGGTGTACCTATACCGAAAGAATTTCCTATGGTCGGCTATCTGGCGTATAAGTTCTGTGTCTATGGGCAATCTGTCGGCTCTATGTGAGAATGTCATGGTTTGATTACTCCATGACACTTCCCAATTTCCCGGCTTTCGGGGATTGGAAATGTTAAAGCACACTAAGGACCTATCCACATGATATTGGTGGAGCTTAAAACTAGGAGGACTAGAGATATTAAACCTCTTGTCCACCGGCCTCCCACCACTTAGCTCAAGTACCTCTCCTACAGTTAAAGGGAATGGTACTAGTCCTGATTTGCTATGGCCTTGAGGTACTTGAGAGCATACCCAACAGTCTGTCTGATTTAACACTTTACCCACTAAGGAGTGATAGTCGCTCAATGGATGCCGGTCCATGTGGACATTAAAACTGGACTGACATTTCTTTATGCACCCATCCTCAACTATATTGTCACAATGCCTACAGATGCAGTTCTCTTCAGCTAACAATCCTTCACAATTCCTTCTATTGTCAATGCTACCAGATCGTTTTCTGATACTCGCCTTTACTCAGAGATTATGTTGTTCTTGGAAATCTACGCCTGCATCCTGGTCATCAGAACCCATTCCCGATCCTTTCTCGACCTCCATGGCACTCTCACCGAAACAGACTGCTCTGGTTAACATCATGGTCAACAGGAAAATCCGGATCACAGTCTCTTGGGGCAAGTCCATCTTTGAGGAGTAAAAGGAGAAAACTAAGAAGGGGGAAAGGAAATAGGAGGGAGGTGGGAACTGGAGAAAATAACAAATGGGAAAAAGAAATCTGGCTCGACAAGCTTCCGGTCTTGTTATTCTCAGCGCTCAGGTGTCGTCTCAATCCTCCCTGAACAGACACTCTAGTGATACAACCTCTACCGTCTGTTCTTTATCACGGGACCTCTGTGGGTCAGTGACCTTTTTACAATGAGACGAATGGACCCAAGTCTCTCTCTCGGCAACCTTCAAAGCAGTTGTGCTGGTCAATAAGACTTGATATGGTCCTTCCCATCTGTCAATAAGGCAACCTGAGCGTAGAAAATTCCGTATCATTAAATAATCCCCAGGTTCAATGTCATGACAGTTACTGTCTGGCAAATCAGGAATCACCAACTTTAGATTATCATTCTGATTCCTCAATTGCTTACTCATCTTAACCAAGTACTTTACGGTTACTTCATTGTTACATTTCAAATCATCCTGGGGGTTAATCATAACATGGGGTTGTCGACCAAACAGAATTTCAAAAGGAGACAGATTAAGAGGGGACCTGGGAGTGGTTCTGATGCTGTATAGTACGATTGGCAAAGCTTCAGGCCATAACAGTCCTGTTTCAGTCATTACCTTGCTCAATTTATTTTTAATAGTGCTGTTTACTCTTTCCACCTTCGCGCTCGCCTGGGGGCGGTACGGAGTATGCAGCTTACTATTAATTCCCATCAACTTACACATTGTTTGAAAGACTTCACCTGTGAAATGGGTACCCCTATCACTTTCAATTATTCTAGGGATACCGTACCTACACACAAATTCCTGTACAATTTTCTTTGCAGTAAATACAGCGGTATTTGTGGCCGCAGGAAATGCTTCGACCCAATTTGAGAATACATCAATACAGACCAAAACATACTTTAAATTTCTACAAGGTGGCAATTGTATGAAATCAATTTGTATTACCTGGAAAGGGCCATCTGTCGGAGAGATATGGGATGGCTCTGTCGGTATTGCCTTTCCGATATTCTTCCTCAAGCAGGTGAGACATGTCATTGCTCTTTTACCCGCGTGGGAAGAAAATCCTGGGGCGCACCAATAAGCTCTTACTAGCTTGCACATCCCTTCTTTGCCTAGATGAGTCAGCCCATGTGCTGCTTCCGCTAGACTTGGAAGGTATGCTCTGGGTGCCACTGGTTTACCATGTCCATCTGTCCAGAGTCCTGAGGACTCCTGGTCATATCCTTTTGACTTCCAAACTGCCTTTTCCTGTGGGGAACACAAATTTTGCATTTCACACAATTTCTGTGTGTTTACAGTATTAAATACCATCAGTCGTGTACTATCTGTTTGTATGGGGTTACTAGCTGCTGATTTAGCAGCTTTGTCTGCTCAGCTGTTACCAAGTGATACCGGGTCTTGGCTATACGTGTGAGCTTTACACTTGATAACAGCCACTCTGTCGGGTTCCTGTATCGCTGTTAGAAGTCTTTTTATGTGGGCTGCATGCGCTACGGGTGTGCCAGCTGCCGTCATGAAATTTCTGAGGCGCCATAGGGCTCCGAAATCATGGACTACTCCGAATGCGTACCTAGAATCTGTGTAGATATTGGCTGACTTGCCCTTAGCCAATTCACATGCTCTGGTTAGGGCAACCAGTTCAGCAACTTGTGCTGAGTGAGGTGGGCCTAGCGGTTCTGCTTCTATGGTACCTTGGTCATCTACGACTGCGTATCCAGTACACAAGTCTCCCGAGTCCGTCTGTCTGTGACAACTACCGTCAGTGTAGAAAGTAAAATCTACATCTTCCAGTGGGTTGTCACTGATGTCAGGCCTTGCCGTGAAATTTTGGGTCAAATATTCCATACAATCATGCGTGTCATCCCCTGTATTAAATCCTCCTTTACCATTATTCTCATCCTCCACCCTTTGTGCCTGTCCAGGCACACCTGGGAGATACGTTGCAGGATTTAATGCGCTGCATCTCCTTATGGTAATGTTTACGGGGGCCATCAATGCCAATTCCCATCTTGTAAACCGCGCTGATGAGACGTGTCTGGTTTGGGCAGAATTTAGTAAGGCTGACACTGCATGTGGTGTATGAATTGTGAGGTTGTGTCCTAGCACTACATCTTCGCTTTTCGTGACTAGCAATGCTATTGCTGCAACGCTTCGCAAGCATGTGGGGAGGGATCGCGCTACCGTATCTAGCTGGGCGCTGTAGTAAGCTACCGGCCTGCTGGCATCACCATGCTTCTGGGTTAAGACACCTGCTGCGCAACCAGCACTCTCTGTTCCGTACAGCTCAAAGGGTTTCCCATAGTCAGGCATACCTAATGCCGGTGCCTGTGTTAGGCACTGTTTTAGTCTTTCAAATGCCATCTCAGATTCGTCTGTGTGCGAGATCCGATCAGGTTTACTTGATGAGACCATCTCCTGCAAAGGTAGGGCTAGTATGGAAAAACCTGGGATCCAGTTACGGCAATACCCACACATTCCTAAAAACGTTCTGATCTGTTGCTGGGTTTGTGGCAGGGTCATGTCATGAATTGCTTGAATTCTATCAGCGGTAAGGTGTCTCAGTCCTTGTGTTAGACAGTGTCCCAAATACTTCACACGGGTCTGGCATAATTGTAACTTGTCTTTGTAAACCTTGTGTCCTGTGTCTGAAAGATGAAACAGGAGCTGTTTCGTATCTCTCAGGGACGCTTCCAGTGAATCTGAACACAGTAGTAGATCGTCCACGTACTGTATCAATACTGATCCACTCACTGGTTGGAAAGACTGTAAACAATCATGCAGAGCTTGTGAGAAAATACTTGGACTGTCTATGAAACCTTGGGGTAAGCGAGTCCATGTATATTGAACTCCTCTGTATGTAAATGCAAATAAGTATTGACTGTCAGGGTGCAGAGGTACCGAGAAGAAAGCGGAGCAGAGGTCAATCACAGTGAAAAATTTGGCAGTGGGAGGGATTTGCATTAGGATGACAGCTGGATTTGGCACTACGGGGAATTGACTCTCAACTATTTTGTTGATCCCTCTTAGATCCTGCACTAATCGGTAACCCCTCCCCCCACTCTTTTTAACAGGGAAGATGGGACTATTTGCAGTGCTGGACGTCCTTACCAGAATGCCCTGTTGAAGCAAGCGTTCTATTACAGGGTAAACTCCTAACTCCACCTCTGGCTTCAGAGGATATTGTGGGATTTTTGGAGCTATCCTACCATCTTTTACTTGCACAACTACTGGGGCTACATTTGCCATCAATATAGTGTCTTGTCCATCTTTGGTCCAAAGTGACTCCGGTATCTGGGAAATCATTTCTTCTACCTTGGACGGACACCTATTTACAACAACAGTGTGTGACATTAATCTTGTTGGGGAGTCTAGCATATCTTGCGCTTCCTGAGCGTGGTTTTCGGGTATGTCCAAGAACACACCTTCAGGAGTACAGTATATGACGCATCCAATTTTCACAGTAAATCTATCCCTAAGAGATTAGTCGGAGCCGATGCAGCCAGCAGGAAAGAATGCTTGGTATGCAAAGGCCCTATCGTAATCTCTGCGGGTTTGCTTAAAGGGTAGTGCTGTACTACTCCTGTTACCCCCATGGCTGGAATTGTTTTACCAGTGGTTCTCATGCCCACGGTCGAATTTATCACTGACTTGGCCGCCCCCGTATCTACAAGGAAATTTAGAGATTTACCAGCTACATCAATTGTGACCTCGGGTTCACTTCCAAGGTTCGCAATTAATTTCACTGGCTGCAGATTACAGGTGTGGCCTCGCCCCTATGGTGCGTGGTGGCCTCCCTGTATTGCGCTGGCAGCTATTACCTGTGAAGGGGGTAAATGGGATCTATCAGGGACTTGCCAGTCTCTTTTTGGGGGATACCTTTTTGTTTCCCCTGCGTGTGGCTCATAACTCCATCTCTGCGGTCCTTGATCCCAATTTCGTGTGTCATGTCGTTGTCTAGGGGGTTGATATGATCTTTGTGCATTCTTTGATCTACAGTCTCGTGCAAAATGTCCCTCTTTATGACAGTAATAACAAGTTACCACATTTGACTTACCCACAGGGGTCGGAGATTTATACAGAGGTGGCCTTGTGGTCAGGGCCTGTATACTTACGGCCATTAACTTATCACTTTGTGACTCCCTGTGTCTGGTGATATTCCGTTCATGATCAACAGCGGCCTCTCTCAAAGTAGCCACCGACAGACCTCGCCAACATGGTTGGGTGGTCTGTACCCTTGTCCTTAATACTTCTTTTAAACCTTCCATTAACACAGATACTGCTACTGCTCTATGATTTACATTTGTCGTAATGTCTTCTATGCCTGTATACTTAGCCATTTCCTGTAGTGCCCGATGAAAGTAATCAGCAGCTGTTTCTCCCTCTTTTTGTTTGATGGAAAATTTTTTATTCCATTTGGCAACAGCTGGAAAATACTCTTTTAACTGTAAATTTATTCTCTTTACATTATCTTGGTTGTACACATCCGTAAGGGGTACATCTTCATCTAATTTACAGTCAGCTAAAAATCTTGCTGAGTCGACATTGGAGGGTAAACATGCCCTCAGCAATATCTGCCAGTCTTTGTTATTGGGCTCCACAGTATTTCCTAGATATCTAATGTATTTCTGACTAGCAGCTAGATCTTTCCTAGGATCAGGGAATTCAGACACCATTGTTCTTAATTCCATTCGGGAAAAGGGGCAGTGCATGGCGATGTTTCTGACAGGAGTGACTCCTGAAGTGTCAGTTTTCCCATTTGGCACTGCTATTACCCTAACGGGATTAAGTCCAATAACATCCTTCTGAGTAGATTCTACAATATGTGGTGAAATGGTTTCAGCATAGTGTATGGTGCCGTACTTACCAGATGATACGACCTCACCTGTCCCTCCGCTAGGGGGCTTTGACGCTAATCTTACGGGTTGGGCCGTGCCCACTGTTGTTTCTGCTATGGTGGCTGCTAGAGAGAGTGCCGATATTGTTGTTGGCTCATCCTCTTGATCACACTCCTGGGGAAAGTTTAAAACAGGGTAAAGCTTAGTATTTGCATCAATAATCTTAGTCACATTATTCTTAACATTTATACAGTTACTAAGTGCATGTTTATCATTCACCAGTGTGCCATTCTCTGTGACCACCTGCTCTCCCGTTATGTAAGGTGGCGGTGGCGCCGTGGCTATCAGTTTCTTGATAGGGTTAGATCCAGCCGCCTGAGCCAATCCTCTCTGTATTTCACCCTCCTGCTGCCATAACTGTAAATAGTCATAATGTTTGATCCGTCTCTTTGCAGATTTAATGAGACATATCCTTCTCCTTAGATTTTGCAACACATCTGGGCCAAAACTGCCTACCCGTGGGAACTTTTCCCCATCGTGCACAGTCATTCTTTCCCATTCATCGCACAAAACCTCTGTGTGTGATCCGTATTTCTCACACATTACATACCTTGCCGACCCGATTGGTCGGTTTACTAAGTCAACCCGAACCGAGGTTGATCGCCCCCTACCTAAACAACTGGCCCCCATCTTTGCAGGTGTTGCTTTCACTACCTCTGACCTTCAAATCAGGGTCTTCAGCGAACCCTTACAAAAACCAAGATGTCCTGGGCAGGCCGGCGGCGGAGTTTACCGAGTACCCCACTCACTCGCCCACGTCGACCAATACGCCCACACACTGCCTTAGCGCTGGCGTACTCAACCTAGGGCCCCTGCGACCTGAACCTCTATTTACTGGAACATGTGGGTGTGATCCGAAGAGCACTTAACCCTTTCCAGTAACTATTGGTTGTTGGATAGTTCCCAAGTGACTAGCGAACTTCCCTTAAAATAAAAAATATTACACAAATCACGTTAGAATGTACAAATAGCGTTTATGACCCCTCTAGCATACGCAAATGGTACTGGGTCAAGTTACTAACTAATGCACACAATTACGTGCGGTACAATCGTTCTGCACATAAGCAACTAATCTTATGTGCGGAGCGACCAGTGGAATCGAAAATTGTGGCTGCGAATTCCTTCAGCCTGAGCTTAATGGCCTATATGGGTACCGCACCAACCCTTCCTGGTGTTGTGCTCCTTTACTCTTTATCTATAGCGGACTTCTTAGTCTGCTGTACCTGGACCTCCTGGTCTGTCTGGACCTCCTGGTCTGTGCTACAGTAGACCTCCTGGTCTGCTATACTCTAATGCTCTTTTTTAAATGTTTAACAAGGGATGCCTCCCAAGCCACCATGCAGTCACTTACACGTATGTACCTTCACGAGAACTCGATGATTTCCTTGGTTCAAACCCCCAAAAATTTGAAACTTATATATATATATATATACACACACACTCTTTCACCTCATATACACTTTACTTTCGTTTCTGCGCAGAAATCCCTTTCATTCAGTAACACAGTTTAGTCCAGATGAGTTGCAAATTAGAGAAGGATCTATTAGCTTAAAATTTTGGACACTGAAATTGACTTGCGCTATTATCGCGTTGCCTCCTTTTCGCCTATTTAAAATAATACTATCGTGTGATTTGTATTATGTGGGCGTACCCAGACGCTCCGTTGCGTAATATACGCTCCGTGCGTCGACCCTTGCGTCGCGTACACTCGTTCTGCCCCTTGTTAGAGACACGTGTACGTAAGCCAGGTATGTCCACAGTAACACAACTAACACGTTTATCAATGTAAATGACCTTTAACTGTAATCATCTACTGAACACCACACAGAACTTCCTTGTATTTTAGGCAAGCCGTGTGCGTGTTTTACAAAATACTTCCTTGCGTATTAATATTACTTTTAACTACCAATAGCAACAAATCTTTCTCAGCACATTATCAATTGTGAAATGGCAAACAGGAAGGTGATATGTGAAAATACACAAATGAAAAGAGATACAGTTGTGTGCGTGCGTGCGTGTGTACGCAAAACAGAAATAAACAGTTTTAAAAAGACAATAGCGTATTGTTCTTACCTCCGGTTCCGGATCCCACCAGCACTCCTTCAACCTAGCGAAACAGACGCTTATCTAGCAAGCACTACTGTATCCCGATACGAAGGGATACTGCCTTCCCGCCCTTGCTGACAGATAACGTTTGTTTTCGCTAGTGCGGATATGTGGAGGACGGACGAGCTGCCAATTGATAATGCTGATTTAGATTACCTTATAACCTTCACAATAATGGGTAAGAGACACAGTACGCAATTGGCGTATGGGGTACCGTAAGGGTACGCACTTAGCGTAGCATACGCTCGGCCGTGATCGAGACGCACATGCGGCACGCTCGTTCACAGCTTAATGCGTGGTGTCGAGCACGCTATAGGCGAGCGACTACCGTAATGCTACGCTACCAGCGTAGCGGACGCTCGAGACCACGAGGAGATCACGAGCGGCGCAGACGCTCACAAGATGATAATCAGTAAACCTTGAATGTAACACACAGAAAGGATACTCTTATACTGTAAACCTTGTACTGAGCCACTGTAGCGATATAACGCTGCTTAACTTTGTTATTGCTAAAGCTGTTTGAGCGATCGAGACGCTCCTATTACCCTCTGCAATGTAATGAACACACGATACCGTGCTAAGGATCCAACACCTTTACTAACAAGCTTTTAGTTATATCGAAAAGGGGTAAAAGAGTTTACAAGTCATACACTACAAGCTAACATATAATTCTAACAGAATATCTAGACAGAAATATACAATAACGTTACAATCTTAAACTAAACAGAGAGAGAGAGAATGTGGCCAATACAAACAAAGAGCGAGATAATCACAGAGAATTACTTACACACACTGGGAATGATCGCAGCGCAGCCTGGTACCAGCTCCGAGTTAGTCAATATGAAAACCGTTTGTGGAGAGTGGGGGAGCTGCCCAGGCTGGCTGATCTTATATCCACTGAGTACAGTATACTACAAAGGGACCTACAATCTCATTGTTCATTGGACACAGGAATGTCTCCTCGCATCATATCAAAAGGTCATAGGTTAGTTTGAACAGGTGGGCTGTGACTATTTCAAACAGCTCAGGTGGGAGGGAATCTCCGGATTCCCGCCGCATGGATAATGAATCGCAAATATATGAAATGTCCAGAATCTACTAATGGCCATAACTATACGCAGGAGCGATTAATCTTTACCTAACCAGCACCGGATTGTAGCTATTAAAATGTTCTTTAGTTAGGTACCAGACACAGCTGTTCAAACCCTGTCTGACCCTTCGTACCATACAAAGAGGGATTCCCAAGTCCGTGAACAAGTCACATTAAACAAACTTCCAGTTATCACTAAGGGGAACATTATCTATAAAACATACTATATGGTGTTACTATTTAACGATTGAGTCGCCCGCTAGACGCACACAAACTCTACCATAAATGCACATACCACGCGCTCGAGCGCATGGCCGAGGCGCCATCACGCGGCTGCGAGTATCCGCACGCACGGGAGAGAATGTGCACGTGCAGCAGGCACGCGCATGAGGTGAATATATGGCAACGTGCAGCGTGATATTTTTCTGACTTTGACACTTCTTAAAATATCTGTCTGTCTATCTAATCTAGCCATAGTGGAAAAGTCCAGGTGCTGTGTACTGGAAGCGCATACTAACTCTGGACTTCGGCAGGGATTGGTGTGAAATACCACTTGTTCGGATGCCGACGGTCACATGACCAACAGCAGAATGTCGACAAAGAAGATCCTGATGGAGGGGGTAAATATTTTTAACCCCTCCCCTAACCCTTCAGGGGTGGCAGCTAGGGTTAACCCCCCTAGTGCCTAACTTTAACAGGTACCCCCTATTACCTTCGGGATGTCGGCTGTTGGGATTCTGGTGTCTGTCACATGACTGCCGGCATCCCGACTGCTAGGATGCTAAATGTATCCCCTTCTCAAATATGGCTTTATTTCATATTGGATGTAGCCTTGTAGTCTTATTTATTTATTTATTTACTTATTTATTATTTATGAACAGTTTCTTATATAGCGCAGCAAATTCCATTGCGCTTTACAACTAGACACAATTAGAAGACAAAATCGGGTAAAAACAAACAGCCATAGAGGTAGGGGGGCCCTGCTCGCAAGCTTACAATCTATGGGGAAATAAGTATTGATACACGAGGATAGGTGCTATCTATTGCATACAGTAGTTGTCCACCAAAGGTTCTTGGTGGGCTGCATGATATCACATCACAGCAGTGATGAACTAGGGTCAGGATGACGGGAGTATGAAGAAAGAAAATATGTGGGGGATATGTGTGTACTGTACTGTGGGGATATCATTGGATAGGAAAGCTATGAAGGTTATGTGGGTGGGTCTGGAATTTGATAAGCTTGTCTGAATAGGTGAGTTTTCAGGGAACGCTTGAAGGTTTGAAGACTAGAGGAGAGTCTTATTGTACGCGGCAGGGCATTCCACAGAGTGGGTGCAGCCCACAGAAAGTCCTGTAATCATGCATGGGAGCAAGTAATGAGTATGGATGAGAGACGCAGATCTTGTGAAGAGCGAAGGGGCCGGGTTGGGAGATATTTTGAGATAAGCGAAGAGATGTATGTTGGTGTAGTATGGTTAATAGCCTTGTGTGTAAGTAACAGTATTTTCTATTGAATACGGTAGAATACAGGTATCCAATGGAGGGACTGACAAAGTGGGTCCACAGACAATGAACGTCTAGCGAGGAATATTAGCCTTGCAGCTGCATTCAGAATGGTGAGAGTCTCTACTTAATAAGACCATTGCAATAATCAATGCAGGAGATAATGAGACCATGGATTAGGGTTTTAGCAGTGTCTTGTGTAAGGTATGTTCGGATTTTGGATATGTTTCTTAGATGCATGTAACATGATTTTAAGACAGATTGAATGTGGGGAGCAAAGGACAGTTCTGAGTCAGGTATGACACCTAGGCAGCGAGCTTGTGGTGTAGGGTTGATTGTAGAGTTCTTAACAGTGATAGAAATATCAGGTTGGTAACTGCTATTGGCCGGTGGAAATATAATTAACTCTGTTTTGGAAATATTAAGTTTGAGGTGGCGAGATGACATCCAAGATGAAATGGCAGAGAGGTCTTAGCAAAGATACTGAGGGAATCGAAACATCAACAAAGTTTTGGCTGAGACCTGTTTCATAGGGTGGTCTTCAGTTTGCCGGCTGTTGGGATCCCAGCACACAGTATACCAGTGCCGGAATCCCGACACCTTTTCTCTTGAGGGTCCACGACCCCCCTGGAGGGAGAATAGATAGCGTGGCGAGTGCAGCGAGCCTGCAAGGGGCTCATTTGTGCTCGCCCAGCTGTCAATATACCGGCAGGTGGGATTCCGGCGCCGGTACGCTGGCTGCCGGGAGCTACACCCATTTCATATATGCAATAAATGGACTGATTATCTATAAGCAGGTTGAGGAGATATGTTAGTAATAATCAGAATTAAGATAAATATGTATCTCTACAGGCTGCATGATATGATATCATCATTTGCCCCGCAGATAAAGGCGGGGCGGTGGTGGTTCAAAACCTTGAGGATTATAGAGCAGAGTGTGACCGCCAATTGCTGGATGTGACTACTTATGAACTTCTGCCTAAAGATCCAACTATTGGATTTAAGAGAGAACTGGATTCCATTTTGTCACAAGCAACAAGGGACGGCACTATATCAGAACAATTATGTCAAGCATTAACAGTGGATTTTCCAGTGGTGCCATTGTTTTATGTAGTCCCTAAAATTCATAAGAACCCACGTACACCTCCTGGTCACCCCATAGTATCGGGCAGGGGTTCTTTATATCAATCCATATCCATATGCCTGGACTCCCTCTTAAATACATGTATTAAACAGATCCCCTCCTATTTACTGGACACCACGTCCTTGTTAAATAAATTACAGGAGATTGATGTGGTACCTGGGTTGACCGTACTATGTAGTGCAGATGTTACTAGCCTCTACACCTGCATCCCTCATGATGAAGGTGTGGAGGCGGTTAGGTCCCTTATTGTTGATAACCCAGCCTATAAAGGGCCCTCAGTGGAATTTTTCCTTAGGTTATTGCAGTTGGTATTAACTCGAAATTACTTCATCCATGATGGTAGGTTTTACCTACAAAGGGCGGGGTGTGCGATGGGGTCCTCAGTGGCCCCATTGTACGCTAACGCCTTCATGTATGCCATTGAACAAAAATTGTTTAACATCATTGGTGGGCTGGATCCCAACATTGATGTATATTTAAGGTATATAGATGACCTATTATTGGTTTGGAGAGGTACAGCCCAACATTTACGTCATCTGTTGGATGAACACAATAGGTCTGAGAGTGTGGTCAAATTGACATATGAAATCAGTACTGAATCAATTCATTATCTAGATGTCAATATATCTGTGGATGAATGTAAACTGGGTACATCATTATTTATTAAGAGCACAGATAGGAATACCATATTAAGGAATGATAGTTTTCATTCATTCCCCCTGCGTAAAAGTCTTCCCTATTCGCAAATGCTGCGGGCTAGATGTATTACTTCAGACCCTGCTAGGATTAATTCCATTCTAGATGCCATGGTAGATAAATTCTTGGAGCGAGGATATGACAGAAATCATCTGGAACTCACTAAAAATAAAGTGTTGAATATCCGAGAGGACACCCTAAAATATCAATATCATACTCGTAAAATTAATTGTGGGGAAGTCATCCCGTGGGTTAGTCAATACAATGATAAGAGTCCATCCTTATTGAAACAGGCTAAAAAGTGGTGGCCTATGGTGAGTAGTGATGTAGATTTACCATTACTACAAGAATCCAGACTTCTTCCAAGTTTTACCAGGGGCAGAAACTTAAAAGACCGCCTGGTAAAATTAAATATCATAGGCATTGATAAAAAGCATTCACAACATTTCCTTAGCAGAAGAAATGTCTGTTATAAATGTCTCGGGTGTGTTACCTGTAGAGCCCTATTAGCGGGCACTACCTTTGGACATCCACATACAGGAAAAAGATTTTCCTTAGATATCCAGTCACACGTAGTACCACTTTCGTTATATATATATGCTGACCTGCCCTTGTGGGCTAGCGCATATAGGGAAAACTCAGCGCCAATTTAAGGTGCATATGGCGCAACACAGGACGGCAATTAGACATGCATTGGAATCTGGCGACAGTGACCAACCGGTCGCCAGACACTGGGTTGCGGCCAAACATAATATAGCTAGTATGAGAGCTATAATTATCGATCATGTTTCACTTAAAATCAGAGGGGTGAATCGAGCTAAAATCCTGCTTCAGAAAGAATGTAGATGGATCTATGTTTTAGACACTATAGCACTCAGAGGATTAAATGAAATCCTCGGATTACAGTGTTTTCTTTAAGTATTATATCAATCTACATCACTTAGGTCATGTGACTGTAATATAGGTTAGTGTCTTCTACACATATCATGGTTAATAAGTTTAGAACATGAATCGATTGTGTCCTGCAGAGTATTCTGCTGTTTTAATGTTGGTGTTAATACGTGTTTGTGTTGCTTAGCAACTGTGCGGCATCGGCTGTACGCGCCAGAGGGCGCCGTCTGATAACATCACGGTATGTCCGGTGGTGAGGTCCGTGAGGCGTGCGGGCGGCGTCCTCTAGGTGGAACGGGTAAGGCTGCTTGATTGTAATTAAGCATGTTTATATATGTATGTATTGTGCATTTGTTAAATGTGATGCTGTCCCTGACAACGGGGTCCATCCCCGAAACGTAGGATGTAATAAAGGACATTTTAACTTTCTTTAAGAAGACTGGTGAGTGCCGCTTATCCACATCCCTAAAAATAGCTCTTCCAGAGCTTAAGAGGGCACCACAGCAAGGAAATTGATTATTCCAAAAGGAGTGCCGGGCAATTGGATATTATATATATATATATATATATATATAGATCCCACACAATGGAGGCACTCGGCGAAAAAATAACTGACACCACCACAGCCGGTACGGTCAACGTTTCAGGGACTTCTCCCTTTTATCAAGACACAACCAGCACTAACATAGATACACATATATATACTAGAGATGTGCACTTGAAATTTTTCGGGTTTTGTGTTTTGGTTTTGGGTTCGGTTCCGCGGCCGTGTTTTGGGTTCGACCGCGTTTTGGCAAAACCTCACCGAATTTTTTTTGTCGGATTCGGGTGTTTTTTTTCAAAAAACCCTAAAAAACAGCTTAAATCATAGAATTTGGGGGTCATTCTGATCCCAAAGTATTATTAACCTCAAAAACCATAATTTCCACTCATTTTCAGTCTATTCTGAACACCTCACACCTCACAATATTATTTTTAGTCCTAAAATTTGCACCGAGGTCGCTGGATGACTAAGCTAAGCGACCCAAGTGGCCGACACAAACACCTGGCCCATCTAGGAGTGGCACTGCAGTGTCACGCAGGATGGCCCTTCCAAAAAACACTCCCCAAACAGCACATGACGCAAAGAAAAAAAGAGGCGCAATGAGGTAGCTGTGTGAGTAAGATAAGCGACCCTAGTGGCCGACACAAACACCTGGCCCATCTAGGAGTGGCACTGCAGTGTCACGCAGGATGGCCCTTCCAAAAAACACTCCCCAAACAGCACATGACGCAAAGAAAAAAAGAGGCGCAATGAGGTAGCTGTGTGAGTAAGCTAAGCGACCCTAGTGGCCGACACAAACACCTGGCCCATCTAGGAGTGGCACTGCAGTGTCACGCAGGATGGCCCTTCCAAAAAACACTCCCCAAACAGCACATGACGCAAAGAAAAAAAGAGGCGCAATGAGGTAGCTGTGTGAGTAAGCTAAGCGACCCTAGTGGCCGACACAAACACCTGGCCCATCTAGGAGTGGCACTGCAGTGTCACGCAGGATGGCCCTTCCAAAAAACACTCCCCAAACAGCACATGACGCAAAGAAGAAAAAAAAGAGGCGCAATGAGGTAGCTGTGTGAGTAAGCTAAGCGAACCTAGTGGCCGACACAAACACCTTGCCCATCTAGGAGTGGCACTGCAGTGTCACGCAGGATGGCCCTTCCAAAAAACACTCCCCAAACAGCACATGACGCAAAGAAAAATGAAAGAAAAAAGAGGTGCAAGATGGAATTGTCCTTGGGCCCTCCCACCCACCTTTATGTTGTATAAACAGGACATGCACACTTTAACCAACCCATCATTTCAGTGACAGGGTCTGCCACACGACTGTGACTGAAATGACGGGTTGGTTTGGACCCCCACCAAAAAAGAAGCAATTAATCTCTCCTTGCACAAACTGGCTCTACAGAGGCAAGATGTCCACCTCATCATCATCCTCCGATATATCACCGTGTACATCCCCCTCCTCACAGATTATCAATTCGTCCCCACTGGAATCCACCATCTCAGCTCCCTGTGTACTTTGTGGAGGCAATTGCTGCTGGTCAATGTCTCCACGGAGGAATTGATTATAATTCATTTTAATGAACATCATCTTCTCCACATTTTCTGGAAGTAACCTCGTACGCCGATTGCTGACAAGGTGAGCGGCGGCACTAAACACTCTTTCGGAGTACACACTTGTGGGAGGGCAACTTAGGTAGAATAAAGCCAGTTTGTGCAAGGGCCTCCAAATTGCCTCTTTTTCCTGCCAGTATAAGTACGGACTGTCTGACGTGCCTACTTGGATGCGGTCACTCATATAATCCTCCACCATTCTTTCAATGGTGAGAGAATCATATGCAGTGCCAGTAGACGACATGTCCGTAATCGTTGGCAGGTCCTTCAGTCCGGACCAGATGTCAGCATCAGCAGTCGCTCCAGACTGCCCTGCATCACCGCCAGCGGGTGGGCTCGGAATTCTGAGCCTTTTCCTCGCACCCCCAGTTGCGGGAGAATGTGAAGGAGGAGATGTTGACAGGTCGCGTTCCGCTTGACTTGACAATTTTCTCACCAGCAGGTCTTTGAACCCCAGCAGACTTGTGTCTGCCGGAAAGAGAGATCCAAGGTAGGTTTTAAATCTAGGATCGAGCACGGTGGCCAAAATGTAGTGCTCTGATTTCAACAGATTGACCACCCGTGAATCCTTGTTAAGCGAATTAAGGGCTCCATCCACAAGTCCCACATGCCTAGCGGAATCGCTCTGTGTTAGCTCCTCCTTCAATGTCTCCAGCTTCTTCTGCAAAAGCCTGATGAGGGGAATGACCTGACTCAGGCTGGCAGTGTCTGAACTGACTTCACGTGTGGCAAGTTCAAAGGGCAGCAGAACCTTGCACAACGTTGAAATCATTCTCCACTGCGCTTGAGACAGGTGCATTCCACCTCCTATATCGTGCTCAATTGTATAGGCTTGAATGGCCTTTTGCTGCTCCTCCAACCTCTGAAGCATATATAGGGTTGAATTCCACCTCGTTACCACTTCTTGCTTCAGATGATGGCAGGGCAGGTGCAGGCGTTTTTGGTGGTGCTCCAGTCTTCTGTACGTGGTGCCTGTACGCCGAAAGTGTCCCGCAATTCTTCTGGCCACCGACAGCATCTCTTGCACGCCCCTCTCGTTTTTTAAATAATTCTGCACCACCAAATTCAAGGTATGTGCAAAACATGGGACGTGCTGGAATTTGCCCATATTTAATGCACACACAATATTGCTGGCGTTGTCCGATGCCACAAATCCACAGGAGAGTCCAATTGGGGTAAGCCATTCCGCGATGATCTTCCTCAGTTGCCGTAAGAGGTTTTCAGCTGTGTGCGTATTCTGGAAACCGGTGATACAAAGCGTAGCCTGCCTAGGAAAGAGTTGGCGTTTGCGAGATGCTGCTACTGGTGCCGCCGCTGCTGTTCTTGCGGCGGGAGTCCATACATCTACCCAGTGGGCTGTCACAGTCATATAGTCCTGACCCTGCCCTGCTCCACTTGTCCACATGTCCGTGGTTAAGTGGACATTGGGTACAGCTGCATTTTTTAGGACACTGGTGACTCTTTTTCTGAGTTCTGTGTACATTTTCGGTATCGCCTGCCTAGAGAAATGGAACCTAGATGGTATTTGGTACCGGGGACACAGTACCTCCAACAAGTCTCTAGTTGGCTCTGCAGTAATGATGGATACCGGAACCACGTTTCTCACCACCCAGGATGCCAAGGCCTCAGTTATCCGCTTTGCAGCAGGATGACTGCTGTGATATTTCATCTTCCTCGCAAAGGACTGTTGGACAGTCAATTGCTTGGTGGAAGTAGTAAAAGTGGTCTTACGACTTCCCCTCTGGGATGACCATCGACTCCCAGCAGCAACAACAGCAGCGCCAGCAGCAGTAGGCGTTACACGCAAGGATGCATCGGAGGAATCCCAGGCAGGAGAGGACTCGTCAGAATTGCCAGTGACATGGCCTGCAGGACTATTGGCATTCCTGGGCAAGGAGGAAATTGACACTGAGGGAGTTGGTGGGGTGGTTTGCGTGAGCTTGGTTACAAGAGGAAGGGATTTACTGGTCAGTGGACTGCTTCCGCTGTCGCCCAAAGTTTTTGAACTTGTCACTGACTTATTATGAATGCGCTGCAGGTGACGTATAAGGGAGGATGTTCCGAGGTGGTTAACGTCCTTACCCCTACTTATTACAGCTTGACAAAGGCAACACACGGCTTGACAAATGTTGTCCGCATTTCTGTTGAAATACTTCCACACCGAAGAGCTGATTTTTTTGGTATTTTCACCAGGCATGTCAATGGCCATATTCCTCCCATGGACAACAGGTGTCTCCCCGGGTGCCTGACTTAAACAAACCACCTCACCATCAGAATCCTCCTTGTCAATTTCCTCCCCAGCGCCAGCAACACCCATATCCTCCTCATCCTGGTGTACTTCAACACTGACATCTTCAATCTGACTATCAGGAACTGGACTGTGGGTGCTCCTTCCAGCACTTGCAGGGGGCGTGCAAATGGTGGAAGGCGCATGCTCTTCACGTCCAGTGTTGGGAAGGTCAGGCATCGCAACCGACACAATTGTACTCTCCTTGTGGATTTGGGATTTCGAAGAACGCACAGTTCTTTGCTGTGCTTTTGCCAGCTTGAGTCTTTTCATTTTTCTAGCGAGAGGCTGAGTGCTTCCATCCTCATGTGAAGCTGAACCACTAGCCATGAACATAGGCCAGGGCCTCAGCCGTTCCTTGCCACTCCGTGTGGTAAATGGCATATTGGCAAGTTTACGCTTCTCCTCCGACAATTTTATTTTAGATTTTTGAGTCCTTTTTTTTACTGATATTTGGTGTTTTGGATTTTACATGCTCTGTACTATGACATTGGGCATCGGCCTTGGCAGACGACGTTGATGGAATTTCATCGTCTCGGCCATGACTAGTGGCAGCAGCTTCAGCACGAGGTGGAAGTCGATCTTGATCTTTCCCTATTTTTGGAACCTCAACATTTTTGTTCTCCATATTTTAATAGGCACAACTAAATGGCACCTCAGGTAAACAATGGAGATGGATGGATACTAGTATACAATTATGGATGGACGAGCGACTGCCGACACAGAGGTAGCTACAGCCATGGACTACCGTACTGTGTCTGCTGCTAATATAGACTGGATGATAATGAGATAAAATTAAAATATATATATATCACACTAGTACTGCAGCCGGACAGGTATATATATATATTATGTAATGACGGACCTGCTGGACACTATCTGTCAGCACTGCAGACTCCTAAAGTAAGCTACTAGTATCAAGAAGATAGAAAAAAAACCACGGGTAGGTGGTATACAATTATGGATGGACGAGCGACTGCCGACACAGAGGTAGCTACAGCCGTGGACTACCGTACTGTGTCTGCTGCTAATATAGACTGGATGATAATGAGATAAAATTAAAATATATATATATATATATATCACACTTGTACTGCAGCCGGACAGGTATATATTATGTAATGACGGACCTGCTGGACACTGTCTGCAGAATGCGTTTATAAAAACACCACACGACGAGTGTTTAACTTTTTCAGGCAGACAATCACAATATACTGGTGGTCAGCAGACAATCACAATATACTGGTGGTCAGTGGTCACTGGTCAGTCACACTGGCAGTGGCACTCTGGCAGCAAAAGTGTGCACTGTACTTAAAATATGTACTCCTGCTATAACTGCTCCCCAGTCTCCCCCACAATTAAGCAGTGAGCACTCAGCACAGTCAGATAATGATATACAGTATTACATATGATGCAGCACACTGGGCTGAGCACAGATATGGTATGTGACTGTGTCACACTGTGTATCGTTTTTTTTTCAGGCAGAGAACGGATTAATTAAACTGGTGGTGGTCACTGGTCACTGGTCACACTATCAGCAAGTAGTACTCCGTCCTAAGCAGACAATCACAATATACTGGTGGTCAGTGTGGTCACTGGTCAGTCACACTGGCAGTGTGGCACTCTGGCAGCAAAAGTGTGCACTGTACTTAAAATATATTATTTATGTACTCCTGCTCTAACTGCTCCCCAGTCTCCCCCACAATTAAGCTGTGTGAGCAGTGAGCACTCAGCACAGTCAGATATACAGTATTACATATGATGATGCAGCACACTGAGGCTGAGCACAGATATGGTATGTGACTGTGTCACACTGTGTATCATTTTTTTTCAGGCAGAGAACGGATTAATTAAACTGGTGGTGGTCAATGGTCACACTATCAGCAAGTAGTAGTACTCCAGTCCTAATATGCTCCCCAAAATTAGTAAATACTAAATAGTGTCTCTAACTCTCTACTCTCTTCTCTATAAACGGAGAGGACGCCAGCAACGTCCTCTCCCTATCAATCTCAATGCACGTGTGAAAATGGCGGCGACGCGCGGCTCCTTATATAGAATCCGAGTCTCGCGATAGAATTCGAGCCTCGCGAGAATCCGACAGCGGGATGATGACGTTCGGGCGCGCTCGGGTTAGCCGAGCAAGGCGGGAAGGTTCGAACCTGCCTCGGACCCGTGTAAAAAGGCTGAAGTTCGGGGGGGTTCGGATTCCGAGGAACCGAACCCGCTCATCTCTAATATATACCAAACAATCTCTTACCAAACACCAATCAATGAGCCGGACCCGTTGTTTCCCCGCCGCAGGTGCTGAACTCCCCAGCTGTCACACTTACTGCTGAGTGCAGCGTACGGGCAGGGTGGGCGCGGCCTTCTCCTGTCGGGGAATGGCAGCGTAGCAACCATCCCCACCGCGTCTCACAGCCAACCGCCGCAGCCCGCCGGCGCCGACCTCACACGCGCGTCACTTCCCCCTGTAGGTGCGGCCTGGCGACGCGGTGGGGATGGTTGCTACGCTGCCATTCACCGACAGGAGAAGGCTGCGCCCACCCTGCCCGGACGCTGCACTCAGCAGTAAGTGTGACAGCTGGGGAGTTAAGCACCTGCGGCGGGGAGACAACGGGTCCGGCTCATTGATTGGTGTTTGGTAAGAGATTGTTTGGTATATATATGTGTGTCTATGTTAGTGCTGGTTGTGTCTTGATAAAAGGGAGAAGTCCCTGAAACGTTGACCATACCGGCTGTGGTGGTGTCAGTTATTTTTTCGCCGAGTGCCTCCATTGTGTGGGATCCATATACTCGTTTGAGAGGTTGTGCACCGGACCTGTTGAAAGCTTCTAAGCGTGAGTGCCAGACATATTGTGCATTATATATATATATATATATATATATATATATATATATATTATAATCTCTATCACACACACACACATTTATAGAATACTGCAAGAAAACGAGATTTATGGTAAGAACTTACCGTTGTTAAATCTCTTTCTGCGAGGTACACTGGGTTCCACAAGGAATAACATCGGGGTGGATCTTGATCTGAGGCACCAACAGGCTAAAAGCTTTGACTGTTCCCAGAATGCATAGCGACGCCTCCTCTATAACTCCGCCTCCATGCACAGGAGCTCAGTTTTGTTAACCAGTCTAATGCAGTAGCAGGTAAAAGAGACGACAACCGTTAGCAGCCACCAGTGACGTGCGGTGGGGAAAGGCAGGTGAGGCAGAGCCTTTCCTGTCATACTAACGTTTGTGCCAGAGTTTTGACTGTATAAAGTATATGAAAAATACAAAGATTATGATTGAAATATCTTCTTTGCATTATTCTAATAATTTTTATAGCCCAAACTCTGGAGTAAAAAGTCTATGGCAGGTGAGGGGCTAACTTTTCCGCACATCTCTGATCAAAACTCACCAAATTTCCAGGAGTTTATACTGCTGCACCTGTGTATAATGCCCAGATGTACGTTTTGGCTCATATGTTGCATGTAAATCTGGCTCTGGTGCTAGCCAGTGCCTCCTGACCTACTTAGCTCACCGCACGTCCCTGGTAGCCACGTACCCTACATTCTCATGACAGGAGAAGGTATCAGCGGCTAACGCCATACAAACCCAAAGAAGCTAAGTGTGTCAGGGTGGGCGCCCTATGGAACCCAGTGTACCTCGCAGAAAGAGATTAAACAACAGTAAGTTCTTGCCATAAATCTTGTTTTCTGCAGCGGGGTACACTGGGTTCCACACGGAATAACATCGGGGATGTCCTAAAGCAGTTCCTCAAGGGAGGGAACGCACTGTAGCGGGTACAAGAACCCGGTGTCCAAAGGAAGCATCCTGGCAGGCGGATGTATCGAAGGCATACAACCTTATGAACGTGTTCACTGAGGACCACGTAGCCACCTTGCACAATTGGCAGGCCGCCCAAGAAGGTCCAACAGACTGAGTAGAATGGGCACTGATAGTAGCAGGAACTGGACGACCAGCCTGTACATAAGCATGTGCAATCACCATTCTAAACCATCTGGCCAGGGTCTGCTGTGAGCAGGCTAGTCACGTTTGTGAAAGCCAAACAGTACAAAGAGAGAATCAGACTTGCTAATGGGAACTTTCCTCTTTACATAGATACGGAGAGCCCGTACCACATCCAAAGACCGCTCTCTGGAAGACAATTCAGGAGAGACAAAGGCTGGAACCACAATATCCTGATTAAGGTGGAAAGAAGACACTACCTTAGGTAGGTACCCGGGACGTGTCCTAAGAATCGCCCGGTCACGGTGAAAAATCAGATAGGGGGACCTACAAGACAAGGCACCCAAATCCAACCCGTCTAGCAGAGTCAATAGCCAGTAGCAACAATGGCCCTCATTCCGAGTTGTTCGCTCGCTAGCTGCTTTTAGCAGCATTGCTAAATGCTAGGCCGCCACCCTCTGGGAGTGTATCTTAGCTTAGCAGAATAGCGAACGATAGATTAGCAGAACTGCTACTAAATAATTCCCTGCAGTTTCTGAGTAGTTCCAGACCTATTCCTAGACTGCGATCACCTCAGTCCGTTCAGTTCCTGGTTTGACGTCACAAACACGCCCTGCGTTCGGCCAGCCACTTCCCCATTTCTCCAGCCACTCCTGCGTTTTTACCTGGCACGCCTGCATTTTTTAGCACACTCCCTGAAAACGACCAGTTTCCACCCAGAAACACCAACTTCCTGTCAATCATACTACGATCACTCGAGCGATGAAAAAACGTTGCTCGAGCTTGTGTAAATCTACAAAGTTTTGTGTGAAAGTACTTAGCGCATGCGCGCTGCGTACCATGCGCATGTGCATTTTTGCCATTTTTTCACTTGATCGCTGCACTGCGAAAATTGGCAGCGAGCAAACAATTCGGAATGACCACCAATACCTTAAGAGAAAGCCACTTAAGGTCTGCTGATTCAAGAGGCTCAAATGGAGACCCTTGTAATGCCTCCAGAACCACCAACAAATCCCAAGGAGCCACAGGCAGGACGTAAGGAGGTTGATTCCATAATACACCCTGAGTGAATGTATGAACATCAGGTAGAGTCGCAATTTTTCTCTGAAACCAAACCGACAAGGCAGAAATATGAACCTTGATGGAGGCCAGGCGAAGGCCCAAGTCCAGGGCCTGTTGCAGAAAGGCCAAAAGTTTGGCTATACTAAACTTGTAAACATCATGATTGTTAGATGCGCACCAAGCAAAGTAAGCATTCCAGACCCCTCAGTAAGGAAGCTTCAAGAGCCACGCCGTCAAAGCCAACCGGGCCAAATCCTGATTTACACAAGGGCCCTGAACGAGGAGATCTGGGTGCTGCAGAAGTAGAAGGGGACGCTCTATCGAGAGACCCTGAAAGTCTGAGAACCAATGCCGTCTGGGCCATGCTGGGGCAATCAGAAGCAGGAGTCCTCCTTCTTGCTTGAACTTCCTTATTGCCCTGGGCAGAAGTGACACCTGAAGGAACACGTAGGGCAGCCGAAAGTTCCATGGAATTGCCAGTGGGTCCACGAACGCTGCTTGAGGATCCCTTGTTCTTGCTCCCAAGACCGGAACCTTGTGATTGTGTCGAGATTCCATCAGGTCCACATCTGGGAGGTCCCACTTGTCCACTAGGAATTTAAATACTTCTGGATGGAGGCTCCACTCTCCGGCGTGTATGTTCTGATGACTGAGGAAGTCCGCTTCACAGTTTAGGACCCCCGGAATGAACACTGCCGATATGGCCGGTAGATGGTGTTCCACCCACTGAAGAATTCTTGATACTTCCCTCATTGCCATGCGGCTTCGATTGCCGCCTTGATGATTTATATACGCCACTGTGGTGCATTGTCCGACTGTACTTTGAACAGGTCTGTTCTGTACTAGATGCTGGGCCAAGTTCAGTGCATTGAACACTGCCCGCAGTTCCAGAATGTTTATCGGGAGGAGAGACTCCTCCCTGGTCCACCAACCCTAAAGGGAGTGCTGCTCCAACACCGTGCCCCAACCTCTCAGACTGGCATCCTTCGTCAGAAGGACCAAGTTGGAGATCCAGAAGGGACAACCCCTGCTCAAATGTTGGTCCTGCAGCCACCAGCTCAGTGACAGACGGACAACCGGAGATAAGGAGATCATGTGAGACCTGATCCGGTTAGGCAGGCTGTCCCACTTGGCAAGAATCAGTTTCTGCAGAGAACGGGAATGAATTGAGCATACTCCACCATGTCGAAAGCCGACACCATGAGACCTATCACTTGCATTGCTGAGTGTATCGACACTTGCGGATGAGATAGGAAGCATTGAATCCTGTCCTGAAGTTTCAGGACCTTCTCCTGAGACAAGAACAACCGCTGGTTGTGAGTGTCCAACAATGCCCCCAGGTGCACTATGCCCTGAGCAGGGACTAGGGAAGATTTCTTCCAGTTGATGAGCCACCATGGGCTTGCAGAAACTGGAGCGTCAAATTAAGATGACGAAGGAGAATTTTGGGGAATTTGCCAGGATCAACAAGTCGTCCAGATATGGGAGGATCCTGACCCCTTGACGGCGGAGTACAGCTGTCATTACTTCCATGACCTTTATGTAGACTCGCAGAGCCGTGGTCAAACCAAAAGGTAAAGCCCAAAATTGATAATGGAGGTTGCCCACAGCAAACCTCAGGAACTGCTGATGCGACATTGCAATAGGAATATGCAGGTAAGCATCCTGTATGTCCAGGGAGACCATATAATCCCCAGGCTCCAATGCCAGAACAATAGAGCGAAGAGTTTCCATACGAAACTTGGAGACTCTCACCAATTTGTTCAAGGGCTTGAGGTTGAGAATGGGCCGTGAGAACCCATTCGGTTTCGGGACTAGGAACAGCGGTGAATAGTACCCCTTGCCTCTCTGAGCCAAAGGCACCTGTACTACCACTCTGTGTCCAGGAGGGACTGTACCACTGAATGAAAAGTTTTTGCCTTCACCTGATCCGAAGGGACGTCTGTCAGGCAAAATCGATGAGGTAGACGATTCTTGAAGGATATGGCGTAACCTCGAGTGATGACTTCCCGTACCCAGGCGTCGGAAGTGGTCTTCAACCATCCCTGGGTAAACCCTAGAAGTTGGTCTCCCACCATGGGATTCCCCAGAGGGAGACCCACTCCATCATGCAGCAGGCTTGTCAGATTTGGAAGCTGGCTGATGGGCAGCCCAGGCACGTTTAGGTTTTGGCTTAGTGGTTTTGGAAGTGCGAGCCTGTTTCAGGTACGCCTGACCTTTTGCTTTACCTGAAGGATGAAAGGAGTGAAAGGAAGAACTCTTAACCTTCAGCACTGAAGAAGCAGTACTAGGTAGACACGCTGTTTTGGACGTAGTAGAAGCCTTGGCCACCAGAATACCGGCGTCAGAAGCCGCCTCCTTAATGTAATGACTGAGAGGCTGTAACAATATACGAGAGATATTGTCTAGCATTATCAGAAAAGTTGGATAGCAGCTCCGCTTCCACCTCCTGAGCCCATGCTGCAATAGCTTCTGCAGCCCAAGTAGCTACAATAGTGGGCCGATGCACAGCTCCTGCTAGCGTGGAAATCGCCTCTAAGCAACCCTCCACACGCTTATCCGTCGGCTCTTTCAGAGAAGTGACAGTAGTTACAGGTAGAGTTGAGGAAACCACCAGCAGCGCCACTTGCGAATCCAAAGTTTACCAATTTTTACTTAGCTCCGCAGCAAGGGGATAGCGAGCCAGCAATTTCTTATGAGGTGTGATTTCTTTCCTGGATTTTCCCAGGATTCCTGACGTATGTCAACTAAATGGTCAGAGTGAGGCAAAACTTGTTTAACAACCTTCTAACGTTTAAATCTGTCCGGTTTCTCAGAGGTAGCATCAGGTTCTGGGTCATCAGTAATTTGAAGAATCAGTCTGATAGCCTCCAGTAAGTCAGGAACATCCACCTGTGAGACAGATTCCCCATCAGAAGTATCTGGATCAGTATTTGTGGGATCAGTATACATGCCATCCTCATCAGACGAGGTGTCTGGGACGTGGGTGAATTGTGAGGAAGTAATGGCCTGCTTAGAGGACCCCTTGGTCTTAGGTGGGCGAGAGTTAGATTTCTGTTTTGTCACTGAGTGGTTCAATTTTGTAACTGAGTGGACAGGTGATCTGCCCATGGTGGATTAACCACCGGGACAATATGTGGTTGTACCGGCACGTGAGGTGGGCGTAAGTCTAGTTACCAGCGTACTTAATAACGTGGAGAAAGTAGCCCAAGGTGGGTCATTTTGAATCCCCGTTGCTACGGTTGCTACGGTTCCACTGGGGGGTAGGGAACCCCCAGAACCTGAACCCTCTGCTACTATGTTTTCCTCTAATGTGTCCGCAGCATCACCACCACACAATGTGGGATCAGCCACAGCTCCATCGCCCCTTGTAGCTGACATACCTGTAAGCTCAAATCACGGGCAACACAGTACAATATCAGCAGTCTAATACCTTATCAAGAACCCCCTGTTCAGTGTATTAGCACAAACAGAGAATTCAAGAGGTATATGGTGACTGAAAACACAGAGAAAAATACCCAACAAGTATATCCTGTGAAACTCCTATATTAAATAATAGCCCTGACGCACTTAGCCCCCTCAGGGTACAGAATATAGGGATAGCAATCTGAGTGAGATACACGGAATGGAAGTCATGCAGCAGCTATATATGCACACACACACAGTCACATGTACAATGCAGAAATTATGACATGCAATAAAACTGCACTGGACTAGCAATACAAAGTAATACTAAGTACAGCTATACAATTAATAGATACAGGTTGAGTATCCCATATCCAAATATTCCGAAATACGGAATTTTTTGAGTGAGATAGTGAAACCTTTGTTTTCTGATGGCTCAATGTACACAAACTTGTTTAATACACAAAGTTATTTAAAATATTGTATTAAATGACCTTCAGGCTGTGTGTATAAGGTGTATATGAAACATAAATGAATTGTGTGAATGTACACACACTTTGTTTAATGCACAAAGTTATAAAAAATATTGGCTAAAATTACCTTCAGGCTGTGTGTATAAGGTGTATATGAAACATAAAAGCTTTCTGTGCTTAGACCCATCACCATGATATCTCATTATGGTATTCAATTGTTCCAAAATACGGAAAAATCCAATATCCAAAATACTTCTGGTCCCAAGCATTTTGGATAAGGGATACTCAACCTGTATAACAATGCACAGTAAATACTGGATGTATATCACAGGGTACTTGTACTACATAACCCTGACTAAATGCACTCTTTCTTAACTAACACTGTCAGCAGACATGTAGAATACTTAAGTGTCCTGTATAATGCACAGCGCTGACAAGCAGGCGGCTTTACAGAGGAGGATTTGCCCAAGCAGTCCCAGTATCAGCCCAGCATGTGAAAATGGTGCCCAAACGCTTACAGGGAGTGAGGGGGAGAAAGAGATGCAGCTCCAGGGTGGGAACATTTATTCTAAATGGCGCCCTGGGTCTGGGGGAGGGGCTACAGGTCAAAGCCTTATCCCCTTGCTGGACTTCACCACCGGGTACTGTGGGCCATATAACAAATGGTTTTTGCCAAAACCGACCTGTACCCTTGCCCTGGTGGGCTAATAGGGTCCCTGTACTGCCACAGTGTCCACACCTCCAACCGGCCGTGCCGGATTGCGATTTCCAGCGGGTCCTGCCTGGGGGACCCTGTTATCTCCTCCCTGAGTGTGGCCACGCGATCCTGGAGACTGCGGTGGTGTGTGTGCCTGTATGTTGAAACCGGAGCCTCCGCTGTAAGTACCCGGCAACTAGGGCGCGGGACTATACAGCGCCGCTGGGGGAGGTGATGGAGCTGCAGCAGGAGATGTCTGACTGACATCTAACACTCACAGTGTCTCTGCTGCAGCCCTTGAAGTCTTCAATTTTCACTTAAAAAGCTCTTCTGAGGGCTACTTGGAGCAACCCTGCCTGTTGTCTGCCTGCACCAACTACTGCACCAACTCCAGGCACCAACTACAAAACTGAGCTCCTGTGCACAGAGGAGGGGTTATAGAGGAGGTGGCGCTGTGCATTCTGGGAACAGTCGAAGCTTTTAGCCTGTTGGTGCCTCAGATCAAGATCCTACTCTACACCCCGATGTTATTCCTTGTGGAACCCAGTGTACCCCGCTGCAGAAAATGGATTTGGACACAATCTGAGAGCTTGCCACCATTCATCCACAATGCCCCTCATTAAATAACACATTTCCATATACTGCCACACCCAGTACTCAAACCCACAACCATCTGCATCCCAGCCAAACTCCCCACAGATCAAACCACTTGATACTGCATAAAATTATGAGATTTAGAACTATATGAAGGTACCTGTACCCCATAAAAAAAATAACCAGCACCATAATCAAGCAGATCTATGCAGTGTGCATTCACACATCCAATGCCTTGCAGCAACACACTACATAGATCTGCCCAGCTGCAACGCTGATCACACCTTCACAAAGTACAAGGGAAGCTTCAAATAGTTAGAACTCTCCTGCTTGGAATTTTCTCTAGCTTTCTATGCAAGAGCATAGACTGTAGCTCAATGAATAGAGTTTCCGACTGTAAAGTCATAGGAAACGAGTTCCAATCACAGGCACATCAGCAACCCGAAGTGTAATAAAGGACAGTGAGACTGAACAGCAAAGTGTTATCAAGTCAAGTCCATGAATGCTGAATAGGTATTAGCGATGAGGGTAGGAGACAGAGGCGGTCAGGATATGCTGGGCTTCAAAAAGGGGGGAAGCTAAATAAAAGTAATCAGTTATACCATAATTGACAAGTGCTCCCAACAGTTGCCCCTAACCTGCAGCGCTATGTGTGGAGCACACTCCGCACACACCTAGTTAGGGCCTTGGTAAACAGTTGCTTAGAGAGGCAAAAAATGCTTCATTAATTTTTCTACCAAAATCCCCACACATTATTAGTACTTCTGCTTTGCTTTACCTAACAATTTATTATACTGTACCTCATCTGTATGCATGTGAAGTCATGAAAGTAAATTGCACAAGATGCATGCATATAGCCAAAAGATGACATAGAAAGATTCTAAACAGGTAGTTTAGAACATTGATTCACCTTATGTATATGTTACAGAGCAATCCTAGCCCATGTTTATTTCTACCTTTATGCATAATAATTAAAATAATAATACATAATGTGTTGCTGCACACTAATTATTATTTAATTCAAGTTGCTTCTTTTGTTATTATTGTCTTCTCTAAATATCTGCTGTGTCATAAAAATTAATAGCTTCTGTATTTGATTCCAAGTGTCTGATGTACTCGTTGAGCAATACTCTTTTGGCGTAATCTGAGTTCAAAAGAGGTCAATTGTCTAACTAGCCCTCATATTTTAGAATGAGTCCATTTAATTCCATTTGTACTATGTTTTTTTCAGCAACAACAACTGTCACGATTCTGGAATTCTTTAGATCCGGCTTGGGGCCCCGGGTATGAGTTGAGATGTACAGAAATGGGGGAGGCTTGATGTTATTTGCACTCTTAGGTTTTGCAGGAGATTAAGCACACTAGTGACACACAGGAACCACAGATTGGTGATATGCAAGGATGCTGAAATGGAACCACAGGTCACTGGGTGGCTCCTCACCTGGTGATCAATTAAAACCAACTAGTCAAATCCATTTTCTTGCAGTGTTCTATAAATGTGTGTGTATATATGTGTGTGTGTGTGTGTGTGTGTGTGTGTGTGTGTGTGTGTGTGTGTGTGTTTATAATATTTCTTCAGGGGCTGAAGAAAACCACTCTGTGCTGGTTGCAACAGCTGTCGGGTTGCAGCTGTCGGTGTTTATGCAATGGAATCTTTATGAAGATTAAATAATTGTTTTTCATCTCCAAAAGTGAGTGCTGGTATTTTTATTTGTATTACCTGGGAAAAGTGAGTGATAATATATATATATATATATATATATATGAGAGAGAGAGAGAGAGAGAGAGAGAGAGAGAGAGAGAGAGAGAGAAAATAAATGGCAGCACTCAGGAGGCAAATAAGTGGTGAACCAAATTAGGTGCTTTATCTACGTTTCGGGGTACGTAGCCCCGTCATCTGGACACACAAAAGTGAACAGTGTAACAAATAAAACTTAAATACTTTACCCAGCGTGCCTCCAACCGTCCTCTCCGCGCCACCGCTGAGCTTCCGGGGTCCAGACTTCCGGCACCGGACTCAGTCAGATTACCGGATGCCCGCTCTCTAGTCCGTCACACGGGGGCGTGGGGGACTGTTGCCAGGATTCCACTGTCAACAAACCACATCACATATAAACAATAAAACATTTATCAAGTGCTTTTAAGACAGGCAATAGCAAAATTCCTGAAATACATGTGAAAACAAAGCATATATGTGGTACATCATAGCAATACTTGATAAATATTCTAAATCTAAAAACTGTGATTAAAAACAGTATATATACACAGTGTCAGCTTGCGGTGCTATAATCTTTATAAATATTAGATCACCCTTAATAAAAATAATAATAAGTCCACCATCTCTCTAACTAAATTCATGAGATTGATGCAACAAATATGTGCATCATAGGCCCTCATTCCGAGTTGTTCGCTCGCAAGCTGCTTTTAGCAGCTTTGCACACGCTAAGCCGCTGCCTACTGGGAGTGAATCTTAGCTTAGCAAAATTGCGAACGAAAGATTCGCAATATTGCGAAAAGACTTCTCTGTGCAGTTTCTGAGTAGCTCGAGACTTACTCTTCCAGTGCGATCAGTTCAGTGCTTGTCGTTCCTGGTTTGACGTCACAAACACACCCAGCGTTCGCCCAGACACTCCTCCGTTTCTCCAGCCACTCCCGCATTTTTCCCAGAAACGGTAGCGTTTTTTCAAACACTCCCATAAAACGGCCTGTTTCCGCCCAGAAACATGCACTTCCTGTCAATCACATTACGAACACCAGAACGAAGAAAAAACTTACTTGTCGCAGTGCGAACATTGCGCATGCGCAGTTAGCGGAAAATCTCTGCGATGTGAAGAAAATTACCGAGCGAACAACTCGGAATGACCACCATATTCCGCATATTATGTGCCAGAACTTTATATATGAACGCTTTACTTTTATCTCACAGGCATTCATACTACATAAGTGGAATTTAATCTACTTTATGAATGATGCAGTCCTATCAATATGGATTACTCTCCATCCCCATATTGGACCTATACTATATCCAGTGACGGACCTGTTTCTTATGGCCCCCTCACGTGTTGCTCAGTATTCAAATGAAATTACTCATCCCTAAAGATTCATTGAGACCCTTGGGGCTCAATGTGTCTAATGTTAGAATCCATATTGTCTCGAGTTGTTGCAGATGTTTATCTCTATCACCACCCCTCATTGAGAAAGGTGCTTGGTCTATAATCCAATAGCGCAATGTGGCCAAGCTGTGCCTGTCTTTAGGGCAGTTCTAATAGCCAACCTGTGTTGCGTCATCCTCACTTTGAAGCTTCACTCTTTTTTCCCTATGTAGTGCTGGCCACAAGGGCATTTAAGTAAATACACTACGAATTTGTAATTGCAGCTAACCGTTACTTGGATGTTAATCTTTTTCCATGTATACGGATGTTGGAATGAATCTCCAGGTATCAAAAAAATACATGTAGTGCATCCACATTTGTAACAGCCCTTTCTCTGTTTAAGAAAATGTGTGGGTTCAGAAGCCCTTTTTGACACATGTTTTACCACTAAGCTCTTGATATGCCTGCTCCGTGTGTAACTGGGCATTAATCTGGTATTCTTAAACATCCACAGATCAGGGTATGTCTGTATAATGGGCCATAGTTCTTTTGCTCTCTTACTGGTGTGTATACTTGTCGTGTTGTATTGGTTTACCCAAGGGAATATATTCCCCCATTGTTTCCTCTCTTTGTCCTCCAATAGTTGGTGTCTAGACTTGCTCAGGGTTTTACTGTGAGCTTGTTGTAAAAGCTCAATCGGATAACCCCTATTCCTGAACTTGAGTGTCATACTGTTAAGTTGTTGATATCGGATTCTCGGGTCACTATTAATTCTGCACACCCTTATCATCTGAGGGAACGGTAGGCCATACACAGTGGCTTTAGGGTGGAAGCTGTCAAACCTAAGGATTGTGTTACGATCTGTCTCTTTAGTGTATAATGAGGAGCAAATGGCCCTGTCCACTATCGAGATCTGTACATTCAAAAAGTTTACCTGGTGTTCATCCATTGTCATGGTTAATTTGATGGCACTAGGGGAGGCATTATGTGTAGTGATGGTATCTTCCAATACCTGTCTTGGTCCTGACCATACTACCAGTAAGTCATCAATATATCTCGTGTATAGGGTCAGGTGTTGTACAATAGCTGGTTGAGTGAGGAATAAATCTTTCTCTGTCTCCCACATGAAAGAATTTGCGAATGACGGGGCCACACATGACCCCATCGAGCACCCTGTTAGCGGTAGGTAAAATTAGTTATCATATACAAAATAATTATGGGTTAACGTAAATTTGAGTAGCGTGAGAAAAAAAATAATTTCTGGCCCTACATATAGCGGGTTATTGGTGATAAGAATCTTTACTGCCTGTATCCCCCTGTCATGAGGAATACAGGTGTAACGGCTAGAGACATCTAAGGTGGCCAGTGTCGTTGAAGCAGGAACTGTTTTTAACACATCCAACTTCCTCAACAATGCTGATGTGTCTTTCAGGTGTGTCTGAGTGGCCTGTATGCAGGGCTGCAGAAATGAATCCAAATAAACAGATATCGGCTCACACAATGAGCCCCTGGCAGAAATGATCAACTTTGTGGATCGTAGATATCACATAGAACAAAGGCACCACTGGGTGCAATCTGGACAGTGCTTTGTGTACCGCTGCCGAGATAATGCCCTCTTTGAGGGCTCCGGATAGCAGCACTTCCAGTTCTTTGTGGAACTTGGATGCAGGGTCCAGGGATAGACAAGTATAAGTGGAGGCGTTACTGAGAAGTCTGGAGCATTCCGCTTTATATTTGTCCATGTCCATGACGATAATAGCTCCTCCTTTATCCGCTCCCTATATAACAATGCCATCTCTCTTTCTCAATTCATTCAACGCCAGATGTTCTCCTTTTGATAAATTGGAATTTTTTACCGACATCTCCAATAGAGGATTCCAGCATTCAGTGGAATGTTTTAATTGAAGGATTTGTAGATATCGGGTCAAATTGTGACTTCGGTTTAATTTTTCTTAATGCATCAGGTGATGCCGAATCTGTTTGTGTTGTTGCTACATTTGGATTTTTACAGAAGAATTCCTTAAGTTTCAGGTTCCGCTGCAGTCAGTAATTGTTTATCTTCCACTGTATCTCATCAGGGGTATCTGTTGGTACATAGGATAGTCCCTTACTTAAAACCCCGATCATATCTGTGGAGAGTAGACACGATGACAAGTTGAAAATCAATTGTGAGTTCCTTTCGGAGGTTTCCTGTCTGCTGTGGCTCCTCTCCCTCCACCTCTTCTGCCCGCCCTTCCTCATGGGCTTGGTTTTCTGCCACTGATATCGGCTCGGGTGCATAGCCCTAAAGGGCCCTACTGTTACCTTTCTACTCCACAATCAGTCTGTGGTTCATCGTTTTCACTAGCAGACGTGCTTGAGAAATGCTGGTCCTCTAGATCCCTGTTGTTATGGCTGTGTTTTGGTACCTAGCCAAGTATACACCCTATGTTGTGCATAATCTTGCTGGACGCGGGCAAGTTTCTGTTTTTTATATCGGATCAATTCTCTTTGATATTATTCAAGTTGTATTGCGAGTTTTTCCATCCACTTAGTAGTAGAGATGAGCGGGTTCGGTTCTCAGAGAACCGAACCTTACCGAACTTCACGCTCTGAGCCCGGTTCCGAGTCAGACTTGGGTTTTCCCGCCAGACTCAGAAACCCGAACAAGGCAAAACGTCATCATCCCGCTGTCGGATTGTCGCAGGATTTGGATTCCCTATAAGGAGCCGCACGTTGCGGCCATTTTTACTCCAGTCTCAGAGAGTGTAGTGTGTAGGATGTGTCTCCGTCCTCAATGTCTGTGTGGGGGCGGGAAAGTGGGGTGGCGAGTCTTGTGCTGCTCAGTCCAGTCCAGTGTAGTCAGTGTATTGTGCTGCATCAGTCCAGCCAGTCAGTGTAGGTGTCCCCTGCTGCTATATGTCCCCAGTGCTGCTGGCTGCTTTATAAGTCTCTTGCAGTTTTGCTGTGTTGTCTTGCATCAGACCAGGGGTAGTGTCTCTCTTGTGCAGCATCAGTCCAGTGACCAGTCACAGTGGTGGTGTCCTCTGCTGCCATATATCCAGTGTAGCTGTATAAATCCCTTTCAGTGGTGCTGTGTTGTCCTGCATTAGACCAGGGGAAGTTTCTTGTGCAGCATCAGTCCAGTGACCAGTCACAGTGGTGGTGTCCTCTGCTGCCATATATCCAGTGTTACTGCCGTATAATTCCCGTTATACTGGCTTAATTTTCCCAGGATATTGCTGTATAATTCCCGTGATACTGGCGTATAATTCCTGTGACATTGCCGTATAATTCTCGGAATACTGGCGTTTAATTCCTTTGACATTGCCGTATAATTCTCGGAATACTGGTGTATAATTCGTATGATATTGCCATATAATTCCTGTGACATTGCCGTATAATTCTCGGAATACTGGCGTATAATTCCTATGACATTGCCGTATAATTCTCGGCATACTGGCATATAATTCCTGTGACATTGCCGTATAACTCTCCGAATACTGGCGTATAATTCCCGTGATACTGGCGTATAATTCCTGTGACATTGCCGTATAATTCTCGGCATACTGCCATATAATTCCTGTGACATTGCCGTATAATTCTCGGAATACTGGTGTATAATTCCTGTGATACTGGCGTATAATTCCTGTGATATTGCTGTATAATTCCAGTTATCCCGCCTTATAATTCTATATAATTCCGTATAAATCCAGTCCAGTGGTGCTGCCATATAAGTTAAGTGGTGCTGTCCTGTGCTGTATATTATTTACTCCAAATAAAGGGGTTATTAATATTTAATCCAAATAATTTTTACAGGGTTTGCCCTGTGAGGTGTAGCGGTACGCTCTATTGTGCCGCATATTGTGTTATATAACTCCAGAAAAATAATAGAGAACAAACATTTGGAGGATAAAATAGGGAACGATGAAGTACCACTTCCTCCTAGTGCTGAAGCTGCAGCCACTATCCATGACATAGACGATGAAATGCCATCAACGTCGTCTGCCAAGGCCGATGCCCATTGTGATAGTAGTGGGCATGTAAAATCCAAAAAGCCAAAGTTCAGTAAAAAGACCCAAAAAAAGACATTTAAATGGTCTGAGGAGAAACGTAAACTTGCCAATATGCCATTTACGACACGGAGTGGCAAGGAACGGCTGAGGCCCTGACCTATGTTCATGACTAGTGGTTCAGCGTCACATGACGATGGAAGCCCTCATAACTGAGACCTTGACACTTATGTTGGTGTTAGACGTGCGTCCGGTACCCACCATTAGTGCAGTAGTATTTAGACAATTGATGGAGGTATTGTGTCCCCGGTAACAAATCCCATGTAAATTCAACTTCACTAGGCAGGCGATACTGAGATTTTGCCAATTAATTCCAGTGATTTGGACGTATACTTATTAATTACAGTGATCTTGCCAATTAATTCCAGTGATTTGGACGTATAATTACAGTAATTTTGCCAATTAATTACAGTGATTTGGACGTATAATTATAATTTACAGTGATCTTGCCAATTCATTCCAGTGATTTGGACGTATAATTACAGTGATTTTGCCAATTAATTCCAGTGATTTGGACATATAATTACAGAGCTCTTGCCAATTAATTCCAGTGATTTGGACATATAATTACAGAGCTCTTGCCAATTAATTCCAGTGATTTGGACGTATAATTACAGTGATTTTGCCAATTAATTCCAGTGATTTGGATGTATAATTACAGTGATCTTGCCAATTAATTCCAGTGATTTGGACGTATAATTACAGTTATTTGGATGTATAATTCCAGTTGGAATTGTTTGTGTCGCTTGGCTTAGTCATACAGCTACCTCATTGCACCTCTTCGACATCTTTGCATGAGGTCCTGTTTGGGGCCTAGTTTTTGAAAAGTGCCATCCTGTGTGACACTGCCGTATGAGTCCAGGGGTACTGCTGTATTAGTCCTGGGGTAGTGCCGTATAAGTCCACCAATTGCAGATTTTTTTTAAAGTGACTGGAGTGTGCTGGAGATGCTGTCAGTGGACCGAACAATTGTGGCACACTCTCGACATTCAGCCACTGCGTGACACTACTAGATGGGCCAGGTGCTTGTGTCGCTTAGCTTGGTCATATAGCAACCTCAGTGCACCTTTTTTTCTTCGTTGCATCATGTGCTGTTAGGGGCCTTTTTTTATATCTGCCCTCCTGTCTTCCACTGCAGTGCCACACCTAGATGGGCCAATTGTTTGTGTCGCTTGGCTTAGTCATACAACTACCTCATTGCAATTCTTTTTGTTCTTTGCATGATGTGCTGTTTGGGGCCTTTTTTTGTATCTCCCCTCCTGTCTGACACTGCAGTGCCACTCCTAGATGGGCCAGGTGTTTGTGTTGACCACTTGCGTCGCTTAGCTTAGTCATCCAGCAACCTCGGTGCAACCTTTTGGCCTAAAAACAATATTGTGAGGTGTTCATAATAGACTGAACATGAGTGGAAATGATTGTTATTGAGGTTAATAATACCATAGGAGCAAAATTACCCCCAAATTCTGTGATTTTAGCTGTTTTTATGTTTTTATAAAAATCATCCAGACCCAAAACCAAAACTAAAACCAAAACACGAAAGGGTGCTTTTGGCAAAACCAAGCCAAAACCAAAACACAAAAGTGGAATTAGACCCAAAACCAAAACACGAAAAGTGCCAGCCGCACATCTGAGTAGTAGTATCTGTCATTAGGCTCATTCCATGCTGTGATTCAAATTTATTAATGCTCTCTTTGGTGCTGCTCAGTTCCTTCTTGGACTCTTCTATGACTAGAAGAATTAAGTCCATTGAGCATTTATTAAGCACTGAGATCCAGCGTTTGTAGAACGTGACATCATGTCTTCCTATAGTTGGCATGCTGTGGATGCGAAATCCGCGAGGGATCTGTTTTGCCCGATAGTAATCGGACAAAGTTTTTCTGTGAAACAAGAAGTCTATCTCTCTCTTTTTTAATTTGAAGACATCCCTATATAGATCCTCATTAGGTGTCGTATCACAGGTTCTGAAAGCTGATTCAGTATATAGTATGTTCTCTGCTTCAGCATCTGAAAAGCTCAATATTTCAAAATTGTCACATTGCATGAAATATGTGGCCAAATCCTCAGGGTCCTCACCTCCTTCGGCCGTGGCTCCTGTGTGTACTATCCCACACTAGTATTGGGATGGTGGTGCTCAGTCAAACTGGTTGCTTTTTACCAGAAAAAAGTGCCTAGTACAAGCTCCTGTGCAAATTGGTGTAAACACACTGTGCAATAATAGTAAGAATTGTGATAAATAAAAACTGGAAGCGTCCTGGAAAGTCACAAGAAATAATGCTGTCAGAAGGTGCCTTGACCCCCTGAACACTCTGCTGCTGCAGGGCATTCACGGATAATATTCATATTCCACGTCTGGCACTCTTGGGGATACAACTTGCTAGTTATATGCTCAGGTGCCATCCCACCAGACTCTGAGGTCCATCTATACAATGCAGAGAATGAACGGCGGCACTTGGGAGGCAAATAAGCGGTGAAGCAAAGTAGGTGCTATATATATATATATATATATTTATATATATATACAGCATATCCTAGCATGCAGTGGCACTCAGAGACAAACTCATGGATATTCAAAACAAGCGGTATTTAATCCATTCTAGTGCAAAAAAGACCATCCAACGTTTCGGGGTGCTAACACCCCTTTGTCAAGGTGAACAAGTAAGAAGTGACTTACTTGTTCACCTTGACAAAGGGGTGTTAGCACCCCGAAACGTTGGATGGTCTTTTTTGCTCTAGAATGGATTCCCGCTTGTTTTGAATATCCATGAGTTTGTCTCTGAGTACCACTGCATGCTAGGATATGCTGTATGTATAACAGTTTCCAGAAGGCACCGGGGCTCCATTTACAGGGAAGGGTGAGTGCCTATCCGATGTCGTATATATATTTATATATATATATATATATATATGATCAGTATGAGATCCCAGCAGTCAGGATCACTGCGCTTTCCTGTGCCACAGGGTTCTATTTTCCCTAGGGTGGTGGCATGGACCACCACCCAAATGGGGGTACTGGCCGGCGGTCGGGGCTCCGACAGCCTTTACTTCAGCTGGTGTCAGGATTCCAACGTCGGTACCCTGAGCGCTGGGATCCCAACCGGCGGTCAATTGACTTTCTCCTATATATATATATATATATATATATATATATATATAAGCACTAGACTATAATTTAGCACAGTGATACTACTTTGTCTTTTTCTAGCCAAATTAACAACATTAATAGCACCAGGAAAAACAAATGAGAACAGAACTAATTGAAAACATTATATCAATGTAAACAGTAAATAATAATATAAAAATGATGTATATATTAAATTACTGCAGGCTACTTGATTGCAATAAAAATGTAAATATTTTATTACTATATATAAAATTATATTAATAGCACCTGAAGTCTAAATCATAACATACAGCAAGTGAGGTATAGAAAGTCCTAAAGATGTGATTTGATGTTGCTTCTGAGGAAACCCCCTTCCTTACAAATCCTGCATTTGCCCCAGTTATGCTATGCTACTTGCACCCTATTACATTGACCAAGTTTCATGTATGCAATGGTAAAACATCTGGATGCAAGTTTTGATATTGCAAGTTGCTTGATTGAAGGAAACATGCAAGTTTACATGTTCCTGCATCCTATTACACTGTGCGCACAGGGCTGGTCCGAGCCTCATTTTATTGGTATGTGAATATATATTTTGCCACCCCTTAGTGGAATATATAGGGGTGTGGCTTCATGGGGAAGCTGCATGGCCACAGAATAGTACCAACTCACAATACACCACAGAGTCGTGTCCGCTATTCACATTAGACAGCACAGTAGTGTCTGTTATTCACATTACACCACACAGTACTATCTGCTATTCACATTACACCTCTCAGTAGTACCACCTATACACGTTACACCACCCAGTAGAGCCCCATATACACGTTACACCACAGTAGAGCTAATTATACACACTACACCACAGCAGGGCCCCTTTTACCCATAATGCCATGGTAGAACCCTTTATACATGTTACACCACAGTAGAGCCACGTATACACATACTGTAACCCTCCCATATATACATAAAAACAGCCTCCTGTATAATATACACCCTGCCTCCTATAAATAACACCCAAATATTCACATATACACCCTCCTATACAAGCAAATTTCCCAACATATATAAAAATCTTTTGCTGTATACATCCCCCCCAATAAACATACAGTATATACACCTATGGCACCAAACATAACTGACTGTATCAAAAACTCACCCAGCCACTGCAGCAGGACAGGACTCATGAGGATCATTAGTCATCATCACCCAGCTGGGCTGGCTGCTCAGTGTCAGCACACAGCACCAACTCTTTACAGCACAGGAAAGCAAATGAAGCCTATTTCACAGGGGTAGGGAGTTGTGGTCAGTGGGCGGGGCCTCCAACTGCTGCTTTCTAGAACAGCCCCCCCTCCGCGTGCACGATGGGACCTGCTCGTATGCTGGTGGCTATCTAGCAACAGGGACCCCCTTCTTACAATTGTCACCTGAATATAGAAGACAAGAGGGGTAGCTGCAGGTGGCGCGGTATCTGTGGCAGCGACCTCAACATCTACGCTCTACCTCGTGTATGCTTGGGGCTGGCCCTGACTTTGAGAGTTCTAAAAAAACTCAAACTTTTAAAGAACACGCACCCAATTACAATTGCCTGCATGTGCTTACTGATTTATTTCAGGTCCAAAAAGTGAAAGAAATAATCTGTGTGTGTACTGTACCTACATCAGCATGAAAGTGTCAAATTATTGCTGAACCATGGGAAAATCCTGAGAAGGATTCCACGGAGGTTTCATTTTGTGTATTCTATCCCTGACAATGATATGGATGGAGAACAGTCTCTTAAGGTAGATTTTTCTGTAGCAAGATTGGTAAAAGCTATGGCCCTCCCAATTCCAGATGGTGCCTCTTAAAGACCACGCAGCTCTTAAATGTAAGAGTACTCTCAAGTTCATTTATATGGCAGCAGGTGCTCCACTTAGGCCTAGTTTGGCTTGTGCTTGGGTAGCAAAAGCTGTGGAAAAATGGATTGATATAATAATAGTGTAACAATTGAAACTTGGTTAACTTGTGTTCCCTGCTTGGTATTGGGCCATGGAGCTGAAGTTGAAGCTGAATGGAGAAGACTGGGCAGATTAATAAAGTTCCTTTGCATACTGTATGTGTAACAAGGTGACTGACTAGTACCAGAGAACCGGAGTAAACCCAGAGCAGAGGCGCAGAGTCTAACATGCCAGTGGTTTTCACCAAGGGCTAGATGACTTAACAGGAACTTGGATGGTACTGGAAATCAGGCTAGAACCAATAACGTAGATATTGGGCTGGAGACGAAGGTTCTAGATTCAGCGAAGGCTATGAGGTTAGACTAAACACTGGGCTGGAATCAGTGGTTCTGAATGCAGTGGAAGCTGTATGGTTTAGGCTGAACACCGGACTGGTACTGGCAGTCTTAGGCTGGACTCTGGGCTAGTACCAGTGGTCCTAGATGTTGATGGAACAGCCAATCTTAACTGGACACCGGGCTGGTACAGTGATCCTGAACATTTCTGGAGCAGCAAATCCTAGCTGGACATAAGGCTGGTACCAGTGCTTCTTAGCATGGACTCCGGGCTGGTGCCAGTGGCTCTGGATGCTGCTGAAACAGCAGATGTTGGTCAGGACACTAAGGTGGAACAAGTGCAGCTGCAGGCTGAAGATGAAAACTCAGAGAACCCAGCATAGAGATTACACTTAGGAGCACAGGATTTCTCCTCACACACAGGGTGTAGAGAGATATTATTCTGGCCATTTGTTAGTGCTACGTACATCTGATCCCTTTATACCCTTAGCAGTATGCTGATTAGCTGGGACATGAGGAAGAGGGTTACTATTGGTGGCACAGTAGTCAGCTGACTTACTGAACATGGCGGTGCCCATGTCCCGGAGCCAGTGGGAACCGAGGCACGTGGAATGCTAGCACAACATGCAGCAAGAGAATGCAGGCATCAGTGGAAGACAGCAGAGTATGTGTCGCCAGAAACAGTGAAGGACGACCGTGGGCGAGAAACTCCTAGGTCCATGTTATCCAGAGTTGTGCAATTTAGAGTAGGATCAGAGTACTTAGGTGAGGCTGCCTTAGATACCTCTGTTTGTACAATCCAAGATATCAGATCTAGCAGTGGTTGCCAGACAAGCATTATGGTTAAAAGCATGGGATGCAGATACAGAAAAAAAATGAGATTCTTGGAGAATTTGTCAATTGATGTTACATTTTTTATTTTGTCCTGAATTAGCTAAAAGGATTTCTGAGGCCATAGGGGGAGAAAGCGTTTCTTTTTGCCTTTTGAAGAAATCTTTTAAAACAAAGAATACATTTTTCTGTCCATCATTTAAAAGTCAAACTACCCAGTACTTTTGAGGAAAGGGTCACTTTTTCACTTTTCCTCAGCCAGAGGCTTTGTGGCAAAGATTTATCTATGTTCATCAGAAAAGACCAAGAATAGCAGACCTAGCACAAATCTGTTTGATGGAGGGGCAAACACCAAGTTATTTTTTGGGTAGATGCCCATTTACTGTCATTCAGAGATCAGTGGGTAACAGACATTATAGAAAGAGGTTATGTTATTAGCATCTCGAGTCCAACATAGAGAACACAAGTATATAGATTTAAATAAGGCCTTAAAGGTTTTGTTGAAGTCAATAGTAATCATTCCTGTGCACAATTACCAAAGAAAGATGGTATTTTATTCCAATCTCTTTCTGGTTCAGAAACCAAAAGGACCAGCTAGAAGTCATAGACTAATCTTAAACTTAAAGAAATTAAATTTAACGTTAAAGATAGAAAAATTTGGCATGGAATTTGTAAAGTTAGTCATCAACGGAATGGGAGTGAAAGAGGTGTTGGCAAGCATTGACATCAAGGTCATCTATCTCCATATACCCATTTTTGGGGAGGAGGGGGTCATCAGAGTTTGTTAAAGTTTGCAGTCAGGGAAAATCATTTCCAGTTCATTGCCTTTTGGTCCAGCAATGGTCCCTCGTGTATTTACACAGGCCATGGCAGCCACAGTATGTTAAGTGTTCTAAGAAGAAAGGAATAAAGATGTTTCCATACTTAGATGATTTATTATTCAAAGCAGAGTCAGAAGAGGTTCTCCTAAGAGCAATGGAAGTGCTACAGTACCATAGCTGGATTATCAATTGGAAGAAATCAGGTTGATTTCTAGCTGACAGATGGAATTTTTGGGTCTGAAACTCAACGCAGAATTGGACAGAGTGTTTCTGAGAGAGGAAAAGTTCAGAAACATTTGGAAGCTTGACAAAATGTTTTTTTCAACTCCAGAAGTCCTAGGAAAGATGTTTTTTTCATTCTTCTAGGGAAACCAATAAGGATTCAGTCCAACGACGCTAAAGCCGTGCCATGCATAAATCACCAGGGAGGGACAAGGAGTAACTTGGCCATGAATGATCCTGTCCTGGGCAGAGACCAGGATCCTGGCTATATCAGCAGTCTTTATTCCAGGGATAGAGAATTGGGAAGCAGGCTTTCTCCTAGGAGAATGGTCTCTGCATCCAGAAGTTTTCCAGACTCTAATAGAGAAATGGGGACAAACAGAGATAGATTTGATGGCCTCTCAATTCAACAAAAAGACAGACAGTTGTTTCTGATAGATGCAATTTTAGTACCCTGGAGTTTCTGACTAGCATACATATTTCTCCATTTCCAATGCATCAGCGGGTCCTAATCAAAATAAAAAAAGAGGAAATTCCGACAATACTAGTAGCACCGAACTGGCCAAGAAGAGTGTGGTACACAGACTTAGTGAAAATAGTGGTGGGAACGGGAATCAGCCTCCCTCTACATCAGGATCTGTTGTTGCAAGGTCCGATTCTGTGTCAGGAAGTTCAGAAACTAAGTTTAATGGCAGGGCTCTTGAAGCCAAGTTTATTAGATTAATTAATGCAGACTATTATTAAAGTCAGGAATAAATGTTTCTGCAGGTAATTGTCATAGCATTTGGAAAAGCTATATGGGTAAGCACAAAACGGGGCTGTCACACGCCATAGACGGCATTCACCGCGCTTACCCCTGCGTGCCTGCTGGTCTGTGTTGCAGCCTCCGCCTTCGATGGTCCACGGGCTCCGGCGTCTGGCTGGCGCGGCTCCCGGTGGTTTCCCGGGGCAGGGGCACCGCCATGACACCCGAAATCACGTGGGCGGGGAGCGGGTGACGTCATCAGACTGTTCCGCCAATCCAGCGGAGGCGGGAGATTCAAAGGCAGACGCTGGGCAGAGCCTCGGCGCCTGAGTATCGTCTTTTCCCCTGAAGTGGATGCCAGTGCTCTTGTTCCCGGCGAATCTCTCTGCAGTCGTACCTCAGTGTCTCCAGCACTTCCAGGTGCCAGTTGCTGCACAGTTCCAGCGTATACAGCGGCTGGTGTGTTCCTCTGCAATCCAGTCACCAGTGCTTCTTGGAGTCAGCGTGGGCTGCGGGCTAAACGCCGCTCTCAAGTTCTACAAGTCATCAGTGTCTTTAAACACCGCTCTCAAGTTCTACAAGTCATCAGTGTCTTTAAACACCGCTCTCAAGTCATACAAATCATCAGTGTCTTTAACCACCGCTCTCAAGTCCTATAAATCATCAGTATCTTTAGTCACCGCTCTCAAGTCATACAAATCATCAGTGTCTTTAACCACCGCTCACAAGTGTTTAAAATCATCAGAGTCTTTAACCACCGTTCACCAGTTCTTCAAATCATCAGTATCTTTAAAAACATCACTCACAAGTTCTTCAGTCATTATTATCTTGTACCAACACTCACAAGTACTTCTTTTCCTGGAATCTTTAACATTGCTTACAAGTTCTCCTATAGGCCTGGACATTCCCCCCATACGTTCCTTCTCTGCTATGTGACATTGTGTTGCTCCCTTCCTGCAATAAAGTTCTTTAATATTTTCACCAAGCTTTACTGTCAGAGTCCTGTATGAGGAAGACCTATATCAAGCCATCCCTGTTCCAACCCAACTGTGGTTCCTCTCCCCTACCATCGGGAGAACCCCCGAGTTCACAACACCCCCAACCTAGGTCAGTGACAGTATACTCAGGCCTCATGGACCCGGGGGATCGGAGCCCAGAGGCAAGTACCATCCAGGACTTGATTTCTCGAGTACAAAGTCAGGAAGCAGCACAGGGCCAGGTGATGCATTATCTCCAGGAATTATCTGGATCAAATTCAGACTTCTCTGGCTTCAATAGTACCGGCCCCAGCTCCAGTACCCGCTCCAGTGGTTGTCTTTAGTAATGTTCCATCCTCCTCTGGAACCAGGTCACGCCTTCAGCTCCCTACTCCTTCTCGCTATAATAGGAATCCAAGAATTGCCGTGGTTTCTCAATCAGTGCGAGGTACATTTTGTAACTTCTTTCACATAACTTCCCTACTGATCGGTCCAAGGTGGCATACATTATTTCTTTGCTCGAGGGTTAAGCGTTGGATTGGGTGTCTCCGTTATGGGAACAATCTAAACCATTGGTTTCTAGTATCACCAATTTCATTACGTCATTCTGGAGGATCTTTGATGAGCCCGGCAGGACGACCGCTGCCTCTGCAGACTAGCTTCGTGTCCGACAAGGCTCTCGTTCAGTGGGACAGTATGTGATTAATTTTCAGACCATAGCCTCAGAACTGCGCTGGAATAATGATGGCCTTCGGGCTGCCTTTTGGAACGGGCTCTCCAATCGTCTAAAGGATGAGTTGGTCACTAGAGATTTGCCAGATTCTTTAGAACAGTTGATCTCGCTCTGTGGGAAGGTGGATTTTCGCATGCAGGAACGAGGTGGCGAACGTAGTCGGTCAGATTGATCAAGGGTCCGATCTCTTCCATCTAAGCAAACGGTTATTCCAAGTCCTGATGAACCCATGCAGATTAATCGATCTCGGCTGTCCCCAGAAGAACGTCAGCGTCGTCGTGAGGGTAGACTCTGCCTCTACTGTGGAGCCGCGGATCACTTTCTCAAGTTTTGCAAGTCTCGCCCGGGAAACGGGCAGTCCTAGCTTGTTCCGGAGGAGTTGAGCTAGGGGTTTCTTCTAAACCTTCTCCGCCAGTGGACTGTTTACTCTCCGTGTCTCTGTTCTCCGAGTCAATAGCCAAACCCGTTAAGGCTCTGCTGGACTCAGGGGCTGCAGGGAATTTTATTTCCCTTTCCTGTGCCCAGGATCTGGGTTTTCAGCTACGGTTGGTCGAACGACCTATTACGTTGACTGCTATCAATGGTACCCAAATTTCTAACGGTCTGATTTCAAGTTGTACAGTACCAATCAAACTGCAAGTGGGAGCTCTGCATCGAGAACACCTGGAGTTCCTAGTGATTCGGGAGATGCCCCACGATCTGGTTCTTGGCCTTCCTTGGCTTACACTTCACAACCCTCACATCGACTGGAGTTCGACACAAATAACATCTTGGAGTTCTTTTTGTCATTCAAATTGTCTCACCCCTGTCTATCCGCTCCGTGTATCTTCCAAGTCAGATGAAGGGCTCATTCTGGAGGCCTATCGGGAGTTTTCTGACGTGTTCTCGGAGCAAGCGGCCGATCAGCTACCACCGCATAGACCCTGGGACTGCCCCATTGAGCTCATTCCGGGGAAAATGCCACCTCGGGGTCGCACTTATCCCTTATCATTGCCCGAGACCCAAGCTATGTCGGACTATATCAAGTCTAATCTGCAGAAAGGATTCATCCGCCCCTCTACCTCCCCGGCCGGGGCGGGTTTCTTTTTTGTGAAGAAGAAGGACGGAGGGCTGAGACCAAGTATTGACTATCGTGGTCTAAATGATGTCACCATTAAGAATAAGTATCCTTTGCCGCTCATTACGGAGCTTTTTGATAGAGTTCGCGGAGCCCGAGTTTTCACCAAGCTTGATTTAAGGGGAGTTTATAATTTGATACGTATCCGACAGGGAGATGAATGGAAGATGGCCTTCAATACCAAGGACGGGCATTACGAGTATCTGGTAATGCCGTTTGGCCTCAGCAATGCCCCTGCCGTCTTCCAGGGATTCATTAACGAAGTCTTTTGGGATATGCTATACCTAAGTGTAGTGGTATATTTGGATGACATTCTGATATTTTCTAAAAATCTCAGAGCACAGAATACAGGTCAAAGAGGTACTTCTTTGATTGCGAGAGAATCATCTTTATGGTAAGATTTCCAAATGTACTTTTGAGGTTCCTTCTATTCCATTTCTTGGTTACATCATTTCAGGCACGAAGCTTCGTATGGATCCAGAGAAACTCACTGCCATCCGGGACTGGACTCAGCCTCTTTCCTTGAAAGCGGTACAACGATTTCTGGGTTTTGCAAATTACTACCGGAAATTCATAAAGGGATTCTCTACCATCGTGGCACCTTTTACTGCCCTAACCAAGAAGGGTTCTGACCCAAGTCATTGGTCCTCCGAAGCTGTAGCAGCGTTCGCTCAGTTAAAGGCAGCCTTTATGTCCGCTCCAGTACTTCAACAACCAAATTTTTCAAAACCATTCTTTTTGGAGGTTGATGCTTCCACGGTAGGCATAGGTGCCGTGCTTTCGCAGTACGCTCCATATGGGAAGTTACATCCATGTGGTTTCCATTCTTGCAAATTCTCTCCTGCGGAACAGAATTACACCATTGGGGACAAAGAGCTTTTGGCAATAAAATCTGCCTTGGAGGAATGGAGATATCTTTTGGAAGGTCATAAACACCTAATTACAATTTTCACTGATCATAAGAATTTGCTGTACCTCAAGACGGCCCAGTGCTTGAATCCCCATCAAGCTAGATGGGCGCTCTTCTTTACTCGGTTTTCGTTTGTTATTAAGTACCGGGCTGGGACTTTTAACACCAAGGCTGATGCTTTATCCCGTTCCTTAACAGCTTCGGATGTGGAGAATTCCGTTGAGAAGGCTTTGATTCTCAGTCCAGTTTCTATGTCAGCGGCTCCCACCGCTCTGGGTCCTCCTCCTGGGAGAATGTCTGTGCCAGCTAAATTTCGACCAAGGTTGTTGCAGTGGGCTCATATTTCCAAGTTTTCCGGTCATCCTGGAGTTCAAAAGATGTGGGAGTTTCTACGAAGGTCTTACTGGTGGGACACTATGAAGAAGGATATTCAAGATTATGTCAACTCATGTCCTCAGTGTGCTCAGCACAAAATTCTTCGTTTGCCTCCTGCGGGGTTGTTGCATCCACTGTCCATTCCTCAGAGGCCTTGGACCCATATCTCTATGGACTTTGTCACCGAATTGCCCCTCTCCAAGGGTCACAATACTGTCTGGGTAATTATCGACCGATCTCTAAGATGGCACATTTTGTACCTTTGACCGGGTTACCATCAGCTCCCAAGTTGGCTTTGTTATTTATCCGAGAACATTTCCGCCTGCACGGCTTACCTCAGGAAATCGTCCCTGACCGGGGGGTACAATTCACTGCAAGATTCTGGAGAGCTCTCTGTACGGCCTTACAAATAAAACTCAAGTTTTCATCTGCTTACCATCCACAAACCAATGGGCAAACTGAACGTGTCAATCAAGATTTAGAGACTTTTCTCCGTGTTTATCTTTCTCCCTCGCAAGATGATTGGGTGGAACTGTTGCCATGGGCCGAGTTTGCCCATAATCATCTGTACCACTCTTCGACTGGTGAGTCCCCATTTTTCATTAATTATGGGTTCCATCCTCAAGTTCCTGAATTACCCATTTGTCCTCCGGAGGATGTTACTGCTGCAGCCTCTACTCTTCGGCACTTCAGCCAAATTTGGAGTCGAGTTCATGTTAATCTCAAGAGAGTCTCCGGCCCCTATAAGTTCTTTGCGGATAGAAAGCGACGAGCAGCTCCCCAATACAAGGTTGGTGACAGGGTATGGCTTTCCACCCGCAACCTCCGGTTAAGGGTGCCCACTATGAAGTTCGCCCCAAAGTTTATTGGTCCTTACCCTGTGTTACAAGTCCTGAACCCGGTTGTCTGCAAATTGGGATTGCCTTCCCACCTCCGGATACCAAACTCCTTTCATGTCTCTCTCCTTCGCCTCTTTGTTTTAAACCAGTTCCATTTAAAGTCCCCGAGGCCAACCTCTGCAGAGTCTGAAGCTGGAACGGACTTTGAAATCAAAGCTATTCTTGACTCTCGTTATCTTCACAAGAATCTACAGTATTTGGTGGAGTGGAAAGGTTTTGGCCCCGAGGAGAGGAGCTGGGTCAAGGCTACTGAAGTTATGGCTCCCCGACTGGTGCGAATTTTCCATTCCAGACATCCAACAAAACCTGGAAAGTGTCCGAGGGCCACTCCTGGAGGAGGGGGTACTGTCACACACCATAGGCAGCATTCACCGCGCTTACCCCTGCGTGCCTGCTGGTCTGTGTTGCGGCCTCCGCCTTCGATGGTCCACGGGTTCCGGCGTCTGGCTGGCGCAGCTCCCGGCGGCTCCCCGGGGCAGGGGCGCCGCCATGACACCCGGCATCACGTGGGCGGGGAGCGGGTGACGTCATCAGACTGTTCCGCCAATCCAGCGGAGGCGGGAGATTCAAAGGCAGACGCCGGGCAGAGCCTCGGCGCCTGAGTATCGTCTTTTCCCCTGAAGTGGATGCCAGTGCTCTTGTTCCCGGCGAATCTCTCTGCAGTCGTACCTCAGTGTCTCTGGCACTTCCAGGTTCCAGTTGCTGCACAGTTCCAGCGTATACAGCGGCTGGTGTGTTCCTCTGAAATCCAGTCACCAGTGCTTCTTGGAGTCAGCGTGGGCTGTGGGCTAAACGCCGCTCTCAAGTTCTACAAGTCATCAGTGTCTTTAAACACCGCTCTCAAGTTCTACAAGTCATCAGTGTCTTTAAACACCACTCTCAAGTTCTACAAATCATCAGTGTCTTTAACCACCGTTCTCAAGTTATACAGTATCTTTAATCACCGCTCTCAAGTCATACAAATCATCAGTGTCTTTAACCACCGCTCTCAAGTTCTATAAATCATCAGTATCTTTAGTCACCGCTCTCAAGTCATACAAATCATCAGAGTCTTTAACCACCGTTCACCAGTTCTTCAAATCATCAGTATCTTTAAAAACATCACTCACAAGTTCTTCAGTCACTATTATCTTGTACCAACACTCACAAGTACTTCTTTTCCTGGAATCTTTAACATTGCTTACAAGTTCTCCTATAGGCCTGGACATTCCCCCCATATGTTCCTTCTCTGCTATGTGACATTGTGTTGCTCCCTTCCTGCAATAAAGTTCTTTAATATTTTCACCAAGCTTTACTGTCAGAGTCCTGTATGAGGAAGACCTATATCAAGCCATCCCTGTTCCAACCCAACCGTGGTTCCTCTCCCCTACCATCGGGAGAACCCCCGAGTTCACAACACCCCCAACCTAGGTCAGTGACAGGGGCATCCTTTTTTTCTTTACCTATAATCTTTTCTTTCTTACAGGACAGTTTCTCTTTAGGTCTCGTGCTAGTAACTCTGAAGGTGCAAGGATCAGCTCTTTTTGTTTACTTTTAAAGAAGGTTGGCTGTAATAACAGAAGTTATGATGTGAGTGCACTTTTTTTACACATACAACCACCATATAAGGCATCCTAGAGAGCATTGGGATTTACATCTCGTATTGACAGCACTTCAGGCTAATTCCTTTGAGTTTGTATAGGAGGTGAATCTTAAGTGGAAATTGCCTTTTCTTCTGTCACTTACATCAGCCAGGAGAGTGTCAGTATTAGGAGCTTTATACTCATAGTTTGCCTACATTACTAATCTCCTCTCCGGGAGATGCCCGGACATAATAAGCAGGTGGATGGCAATGGGAGTGGGGCCAGGCTAATTGCATCATTAGGCCCCGCCCCCTCAAGGAGAAAATTCAGCGTTTAACCATATTTGCATAGGGGCAGAGCTAAAATTACACAATTAGCATATAATTGTGCCATTAGGCCACATCCCTCCAACGGAACTGCGGTTTATCTGAATTTATCTTCCCATTCTGCCCCCTTCACTAGGAAGGGAGGGGTGCCCACTCTTACGGAGCTGCAGGGTAATACCAAGGAAACTGTGTGTCTCCTGCAGAGTCCTGGAGAGTAGTCAAGTATGTTGATACTGTAATTTTCCATATTTAGTCATCCATAAGGAATAGGGAAGTGTTTTGTACACATCCCTCTTTTCATCTTAAGGTGGTATCTGATTTCCATTTAAACCAGGAAATAGTTATTTCCTCCTTTTCTAAAACAGACAAGACCATTAGCAAGGACACATTGTCATTGCTAGATGTGGTCAAAGTGTTAAAAATGTTATTGTACAGTACTGCAAGCAGTGGTGTAACTATAGAGGGTGCAGGGGATGCAGCTGCTATGGGGCCTGGCCGTTTTGAGCTTGGGCTCTAAGGTCCAGCACGCAATACCACTGCACTGTTTTTTGTTTGTTTGTTTGTTATAGTAGGATGCCGCCACCCGGCTATTTACTTCCTGGTAGGAGGGGATGGTATGGGAGGGGTGTCACTGGGACTGTCACTCGCTGTCTGACAGAGCCGCCATCCCCCGCAGTAAGTACCTGGAGCCTGATTGTAGAAAGACTCACGAGAAGATGACATCATCATCTCTCGAGTCCGGAAGCCCGGAAGTATAGCTGTGGCACGGGCATAGCTGATCTAGCCACACTACTGATAGCAGAGTGAGCAGTGCACTCATACCTCTGTCTGTGAGCTGAACCCCCCCCCCCCTTTCCTGGTCGTTCTGTGTGTGCCACCTTAAAGCAATCAGGTGTGTAACATCTGCAATGACATACACAGCTCAGTGTTTGCATATCAGCAATACACAGATAAATAGCAGTGTGCTAAACATCTGCAGAACAGTGCATACTGAGTTTGGAACCCTTATAAATTTTGATATGGGGCCCACAAAGTTCTAGTTATGCCCCTGACTGCAAGTATTAGGAAGACAGTTTATTTATTCTGTGTGATGACAAGAAAAGAGGTTGGACAACATCTAAACATGCAATAGCTAGATGGATCAAGACCACAATTAAGATGGCATGTACTAGGGCTATTAGGCCTATTCAAGTTAAGATTTCAGCCCATTCCACTCACTCAGTTGGTACTTCTTAGCTAGTGCGGAATGGGACATCTGCAGAGCAGTTATTTGGAGCAGCTACATGGTCCTCAATCTATATATTCACCAAATTATACCGTTTTCAGGACTTTGCGTCCAGTGAATCTGATTTTGTACATAAAGTATTAAATTCAGATATGTCTCTACATGCTCTATCCTAGGGGCAGATTTTGTACACCCCCATGGTCATTAAGTGTCCCCAAGATGTAGGTAGAGAAAATAAGATTTTTGGTGCATACCAGTTGAATTTATTTCTCTAACTTCATCTGGGGGACACTTCAATCCCTCCCTCATTTGTTGAATATATGAGTAGGATGGTAAAGTTGTTCTTCAACCTATCATTCAAGCTCTTTAAGTTCAACTGAGGAGGGTTTAGAGGGGAGGCAATTTTATACCTCCTGAAGGCTAGCTCATTAAGGTGCTGATACTTCTATCCTGCATTAACCCCATGGACATGAAGTGTCCCCCAGCAGGGCCGGTGCCACCATTAGGCAGCTTTAGGCAGCTGCCTATGGGCGGTGGACACTAGAGGGCGGCACCTCATGCTGTCGATGAATGCCTGCTTTATACCTTAGCTGATCTCCACTTCCTTTACAGATGAAGAGCAGGGATTCCGCGGCCACCTGGCAGTACTGACAGTGTAAGTAACCCAGCGGCAGTGGCTCTAAATGTCTGTGCACGTAAAGTAAGCTTCGTGCTGCTGGCTCTTGTTAAACTGTACGAATGGAAGTAATTGTCCGCTCCTATCCGCGACAACACCCAGGGCGGGTTGTACATATTCGAATCCCGCACCGCAGCAACAGACTCCCGCAATGTCACGCCGCATTGTACCCACTCTCCGCCACCACCACTCGCAATTGCAACCCGCATATATATTACCCCCGGCCCAGTGATTATACCCCCCCTCCCCCGCCATACGATTGCATCCCGCATATCACAACCAACCCAACTCACGATAATCCCCGCCCCCCTTCCTGCGAATGCATACCCTGCTGGATTGCTGGAAAGGGGAAAGAGTCAATATATCGATCTACTGTATGTAGCTGCTAATATATATAAATATATATATATATATATATATACAGTATATGTATATATATATATATACACTGCTCAAAAAAATAAAGGGAACACTAAAATAACACATCCTAGATCTGAATGAATGAAATATTCTTATTAAATACTTTGTTCTTTACATAGTTGAATGGGCTGACAACAAAATCACACAAAAATTATCAATGGAAGTCAAATTTATTAACCCATGGAGGTCTGGATTTGGAGTCACACTCAAAATTAAAGTGGAAAAACACACTACAGGCTGATCCAACTTTCATGTAATGTCCTTAAAACAAGTCAAAATGAGGCTCAGTAGTGTGTGTGGCCTCCACGTGCCTGTATGACCTCCCTACAATGCCTGGGCATGCTCATGATGAGGTGGCGGATGGTCTCCTGAGGGATCGCCTCCCAGACCTGGACTAAAGCATCCGCCAACTCCTGGACAGTCTGTGGTGCAACGTGGCATTGGTGGATGGAGCGAGACATGATGTCCCAGATGTGCTCAATTGGATTCAGGTCTGGGGAACGGGCAGGCCAGTCCATAGCATCAATGCCTTCATCTTGCAGGAACTGCTGACTCACTCTAGCCACATGAGGTCTAGCATTGTCTTGCATTAGGAGGAACCCAGGGCCAACCACACCAGCATATGGTCTCACAAGGGGTCTGAGGATCTCATCTCGGTACCTAATGGTAGTCAGGCTACCTCTGGCGAGCACATGGAGGGCTGTGCGGCCCCCCAAAGAAGTGCCACCCCACACCATTACTGACCCACTGCCAAACCGGTCATGCTGGAGGATGTTGCAAGCAACAGAACGTTCTCCTTGATGTCTCCAGACTCTGTCCCGTCTGTCACATGTGCTCAGTGAGAACCTGCTTTCATCTGTGAAGAGCACAGGGCGCCATTGGCGAATTTGCCAATCTTGGTGTTCTCTGGCATATGCCAAATGTCCTGCACGGTGTTGGGCTGTAAGCACAATCCCCATCTGTGGACATCGGGCCCTCATACCACCCTCATGGAGTCTGTTTCTGATCGTTTGAGTAGACACATGCACATTTGTGGCTTGCTGGAGGTCATTTTGCATGGCTCTGGCAGTGCTCCTCCTGTTCCTCCTTGCACAAAGGCGGAGGTAGCGGTCCTGCTGCTGGGTTGTTGCCCTCCTACGGCCTCCTCCACGTCTCCTGATATATTGGCCTGTCTCCTGGTTGCGCCTCCATACTCTGGACACTACGCTGACAGACACAGCAAACCTTCTTGCCACAGCTCGCATTGATGTGCCATCCTGGATGAGCTGCACTATCTGAGCCACTTGTGTGGGTTGTAGACTCCGTCTCATGCTACCACTAGAGTGAAAGCACCGCCAGATTTCAAAAGTGACCAAAACATCAGCCAGAAAGCATAGGCGCTGAGAAGTGGTCTGTGGTCACCACCTGCAGACAACTCCTTTATTGGGGATGTCTTGCTAATTGCCTATAATTTCCACCATTGTCTATTCCATTTGCTCAACAGCATGTGAAATTGATTGTCAATCAGTGTCGCTTCCTAAGTGGACAGTTTGATTTCACAGAAGTGTGATTGACTTGGAGTTACATTGTGTTGTTTAAGTGTTCCCTTTATTTTTTTGAGCAGTGTATATATATATATATATATATATATATATATATATATATATATACATATATCTATTATGCCCTGGCAATAAAGTATGTTGAGTTAGCACGTGGAGTGTCACCTGGTTTTTTTTTTTACATACTTTGGACCTCTAAAATCTAGGAGGACACCCCAGCAACTAGGACACTGCATGTTGTGGAGTGGCAGGCTTTCCTGCTTATTTATATATATATATATATATATATATACAGTGTGTATTTTTATATATATATATATATATATGTGTGTACCAAGGAAGCTGTCAGCGCCACAGATGCAGTATCTCTAATATCAACACTAGTATTAGGACCAAACAGTAAAATGACTAAAAAACCAAAAAGAACTGCTTAGTGGGCACTCCCTATAGTTTATTAGGGTGTCAGCTTATTTACCTCAGGTAAGATAAGGCACTGGTATAGATGCCTTGAATAAAAGTGTGTGGACAGGGAATGAGGTACTACAGGCGACCACTGGTGCCAGATAATATTATAAAAACTAGGCAGTTTAGTAAAAAAGGAAAATCATTTATTTATGAAGCACTAAAACAAACCCAGGTCTTAAAAAGGTGGGAATTAATACAGAAAAAAGACATACACAAAAACGCATAAAATACTCGTAAAAAAAAAAAACTCCCAGAGAAAAGGAGCATAAAAAGTAGGACATAAAATATACAGGAATAAAAGCAATCAAATTTCAAAGAAAAGAGGAGTAAATATCTTAACTTAGTGTTTGAGGTTAGATCAAGGTAGCACCCAATGCGTTTCGTCCTGTGTGGACTTCATCAAGGGGTGATTTAAGACTAGAGACAGCACTACTATATATACTCATCCTATGAAGGAAGTGGTGCTTACATCACTTCCTGTGGTTAATTAGTTAACAGATTCAAAAACGGCCATAAAGCATACTAAGACACAAATAAAATACAGGTTGAGTATCCCATATCCAAATATTCCGAAATACGGAATATTCCGAAATACGGACTTTTTTGAGTGAGAGTGAGATAGTGAAACCTTTCTTTTCTAATGGCTCAATGTACACAAACTTTGTTTAATACACAAAGTTATTAAAAATATTGTATTAAATGACCTTCAGGCTGTGTGTATAAGGTGTATATGAAACATAAATGAATTGTGTGAATGTAGACACACTTTGTTTAATGCACAAAGTTATAAAAAATATTGGCTAAAATTACCTTCAGGCTGTGTGTATAAGGTGTATTGAATGTGATCTTGGTTACGGCGGACCAGTTCTGCAGAGTGCGCATGTGTGCGCTCCGTATAGCGGGACACGTCCGTTCTATTGAAGGGGATCTTTATTGCGGCGGACCAGTTCCTTCATACATGGAGCAGGAAACAGAGTCCTCCGTCTGCTAGTTCCTGCTACTATAGTTCCTATGTGTTCTGTATTCACCGCGGCCATGTTTTTGGAGTCAGGATCGATCGCCTGGGACAGTTCCCCGAGTATAGTTTATTCTTGGATTTTGATCCTTGACTCACAGGTTAGCACAGCTCCATATTCAGACATGGATATATAAAAGATACAATAAAAGGTAGAATCAGCAAATACGGCACAACAGTTTAAAAAAGGGGGGACAAATATGAATATTAGTGTATACATAAAAAATGGATAAAAGATGGAAAAAGTGAAAATGAATAAATATAGGAGCACCACCTATTGCTAATTAGATTCCTATGTATAGCGCACTTATCCAGATGCACCAAACTTGTAGTATGTGGAGCTGCTAACTGCTTGGATTTTCATCAAGAGGTGGTTGTAGCAAAGAAAGGGAGTCAGAGGAAGAGATGGAGCCATAATACAGAGGCTTCATTTGAGATAATAGAATGATACAAAAGGAGATTTTTTTGGGGGTGGGAGAGCCCCAAGGGAAGTTATTACAAACATGTGGAGACAGAGAGTACGTGAACCATATAAACAATTGGAACCAGGCGGAATCCGATATACCCATATGTACACACACAAGAGTTAGAGCATCATTCCGATTTCGCTCCAACATCTGTACATTTACAACACCCGATGTTCTAAGGAGGTCTCCCATCCTTGTACTGGCTGGGCCCAGCCTTGCTTAGCTTCCAAGATCAGACGGTGTCGGGCGTGCCCAAGGTGGTATGATTGTAATAGTGATGTGGGAACATTAGACATGAGCTCAAAGTTCGCCGTATATACAAAAGGGGTACATTCAGTATCCCGGTCTGGATTAGTTTAATAAACTATATAGAACCAGAGTTATAGGCCATGTTCATAGACACCAGATAGTGTTAAATAAAGACATATAAATCCTTCCTGGAGAAAAAGGGGAAGGGAATGGAAAATGAAAAGGTTGGAATACAGGGTAAAGGACTTAACCTTTTTTAGCAAGTCACTAGAGCCCCTGATCTCCCCTGGGGGTCTCCCCGCCAGGTACTGGTCAGGCCCAAAACACTGCTTAGCTTCCAAGGTCGGCCGGGGTTGGGCATGTCCAGTGTGGTGTGGCTGTGGCATTATTCAGGAGGCAAGGATAAATTGAAAGGAGAAAGGTGAGGGAGACTAGTATCCAAAGTCTGCTTACATTACAAGAAGGGTGCAATTTCATATCCGTCATTGAAGCCATTTGGGTGCAGGGTGTTCAGTTCATAGATCCAGAACATCTCCCTCCTGGAAAGGAGGTTCGAGAGATCACCGCCTCTTTCTCCCAGGGATACCATTTCGATGCCTTTATAAGTTAGTGACTCCGGGTCAGAGTCATGGCATTGATGGAAGTGTCTTGATACAGCGTGTGTTAAGACTTTGTTCCTTACATTTCTGATGTGTTCTTGGATGCGAAGTTTCAATGGCCTCTTAGTTTTCCCAATGTACTTCATTTTGCACGGACACTCCAGGAGATAAAACACTGATGTTTTTACAGTATGTTTTTACAAATAACCCATAAAAGAGTACCGGATCAAACAATTTATAAACTGCAACACAACATCAGTGATTTATCTCCTGGAGTGTCCGTGCAAAATGAAGTACATTGGGAAAACTAAGAGGCCATTGAAACTTTGCATCCAAGAACACATCAGAAATGTAAGGAACAAAGTCTTAACACACGCTGTATCAAGACACTTCCATCAATGCCATGACTCTGACCCTGAGTCACTAACTTATAAAGGCATCGAAATGGTATCCCTGGGAGAAAGAGGCGGTGATCTCTCGAACCTCCTTTCCAGGAGGGAGATGTTCTGGATCTATGAACTGAACACCCTGCACCCAAATGGCTTCAATGACGGATATGAAATTGCACCCTTCTTGTAATGTAAGCAGACTTTGGATACTAGTCTCCCTCACCTTTCTCCTTTCAATTTATCCTTGCCTCCTGAATAATGCCACAGCCACACCACACTGGACATGCCCAACCCCGGCCGACCTTGGAAGCTAAGCAGTGTTTTGGGCCTGACCAGTACCTAGCGGGGAGACCCCCAGGGGAGATCAGGGGCTCTAGCGACTTGCTAAAAAAGGTTAAGTCCTTTACCCTGTATTCCAACCTTTTCATTTTCCATTCCCTTCCCCTTTTTCTCCAGGAAGGATTTATATGTCTTTATTTAACACTATCTGGTGTCTATGAACATGGCCTATAACTCTGGTTCTATATAGTTTATTAAACTAATCCAGACCGGGATACTGAATGTACCCCTTTTGTATATACGGCGAACTTTGAGCTCATGTCTAATGTTCCCACATCACTATTACAATCATACCACCTTGGGCATGCCCGACACCGTCTGATCTTGGAAGCTAAGCAAGGCTGGGCCCGGCCAGTACAAGGATGGGAGACCTCCTTAGAACATCGGGTGTTGTAAATGTACAGACGTTGGAGCGAAATCAGAATGATGCTCTAACTGTTGTGTGTGTACATATGGGTATATCGGATTCCGCCTGGTTCCAATTGTTTATATGGTTCACGTACTCTTTGTCTCCACATGTTTGTAATAACTTCCCTTGGGGCTCTCCCACCCCCAAAAAATCTCCTTTTGTATCATTCTATTATCTCAAATGAAGCCTCTGTATTATGGCTCCATCTCTTCCTCTGACTCCCTTTCTTTGCTACAACCACCTCTTGATGAAAATCCTAGCAGTTAGCAGGTCCACATACTACAAGTTTGGTGCATCTGGATAAGTGCGCTATACATAGGAATCTAATTAGCAATAGGTAATGCTCCTATATTTATTCATTTTCACTTTTTCCATCTTATATCCATTTTTTTATGTATACACTAATATTCATATTTGTCCCCCCTTTTTTAAACTGTTGTGCCGTATTTGCTGATTCTACCTTTTATTGTATCTTTTATATATCCATGTCTGAATATGGAGCTGTGTTAACCCGTGAGTCAAGGATCAAAATCCAAGAATAAACTATACTCGGGGAACTGTCCCAGGCGATCGATCCTGACTCCAAAAACATGGCCGCGGTGAATACAGAACACATAGGAACTATAGTAGCAGGAACTAGCTTACGGAGGACTCTGTTTCCTGCTCCACGTATGAAGGAACTGGTCCGCCGCAATAAAGATCCCCTTCAATAGAACTGACGTGTCCCGCTTAACGGAGCGCGCGCATGCGCACTCTGCAGAACTGGTCCACTGTAACCAAGATCACATTCAATAGAACGGACGCGTCCCGCTATACGGAGCGCGCGCATGAGCACTCTGCAGAAATGGATACCGGATGTTGGGCGGATGTGAGGTCATACAATGCCCGTACAGGAAGTCCATGGCTATATGATATATTTCATGCCTTACACATGTTTTACTGTATTTTTCAAACAACACTTTTAATATATGATGCTCTGATATGTATAAGTATATTTTATTTGTGTCTTAGTATGCTTTATGGCCGTTTTTGAATCTAATTAACCACAGGAAGTGATGTAAGCACCACTTCCTTCATAGGATGAGTATATATAGTAGTGCTGTCTCTAGTCTCAAATCACCCCTTGATGAAGTCCACACAGGACGAAACGCGTTGGGTGCTACCTTGATCTAACCTCAAACACTAAGTTAAGATATTTACTCCTCTTTTCTTTGAAATTTGATTGCTTTTATTCCTGTATATTTTATGTCCTACTTTTTATGCTCCTTTTCTCTGGGAGTTTTTTTTTTTACGAGTATTTTATGCGTTTTTGTGTATGTCTTTTTTCTGTATTAATTCCCACCTTTTTAAGACCTGGGTTTGTTTTAGTGCTTCATAAATAAATGATCTTCCTTTTTTACTAAACTGCCTAGTTTTTATAATATTATCTGGCACCAGTGGTCGCCTGTAGTACCTCATTCCCTGTCCACACACTTTTATTCAAGGCATCTATACCAGTGCCTTATCTTACCTGAGGTAAATAAGCTGACGCCCTAATAAACTATAGGGAGTGCCCACTAAGCAGTTCTTTTTGGTTTTTTAGTCATTTTACTGTTTGGTCCTAATACTAGTGTTGATATTAGAGATACTGCGTCTGTGGCGCTGACAGCTTCCTTGGTACACATCTTTCTTTTTGCTATTACTGTTTTCAGCTGCCTGGAGGAAGCCGGTATCACACACAGTATGTTTGGAACCAATGAACGCACTAATAAGAGGAGTCACCTATGCCAAAAATGTTTTAATGAAATCACTGTCCCCGAGACAGAACATGCCAGTAACAATCTCGATGACATGTTCTGGAGCATAGAAAGACTACTAACGAAGGACGTGAAGGCTTGGTGGGACATCAGAGGTCTAGAACACTATGTGAGTGTCAATAGAGTTCCCAGGGGGCTTAGGATCTCTAAACAGCCTACTTTTGGACTGGATAACCAGGACTTTATGAAGGAGTGGGACAACACACTACATAACTGCTCCATTAATCTCATGAGACTATTGATAGCGGAAAAGAAACGCATCATCTCGGACTTGGAAGTAGAAATAAAAGAGGCTGAGGGCAAAATGGAGATTTTTAAGGACAAAGAGGATTTCAGGATTAATGAAAACGTTCTCAATAAAAAACTTGAACATATAGAGGAGGAGGTGATCAAAAATAAAGAAAGGAAATTTGCTAGAGACAGACATGACTATGAAAATAATTTGATCAAGAACTGGAGTAGGTTCAGTAGAGGAGGACAGCAGGATCCAAGAGTAAAGAGGGATTACTGGCAGTCCATCCCCAAAAAATCAAGAGCACCTAGAACCAATTCTAGGGACACTCAGGTGAATCAGGTCAGAACCAATAACAGATTTTCAACATTACAAAGGCTGGATTCTAACACAGAGGACTCTTTTTTATCACCCGGCACCAATCTGCACCATCGGGATGCGGCAAGGGCAAACGTAAGATGGAAAACCACCCAAGCGTCACCACGGAAAAGAAGATTAGAAGAAGAAGAGGATGCCGTGGGGGCAGGAGGGAAAAGCCTGTTCAGAAGGCGGAACCTGGAATAGAACCGTCCAAATCGAAAGGCATTTTCAACCTCTCAGGCCACACGCTGACTAAACATGAAACCACGCTGCTAAAAAAGGGTCTTTCATTCGCACCGACCAAGGGCATGAACAAGTTTGATGTCTTTATAGACTTGAATAAATTCATACGGAAGATCACCCTTAAACGTCACTTTCTTAAAAAAGAAGATGCCATTATACAGAACTATGAACAATACAAATCCGGGCTAAAACCGAGTTCGAAGTTCTATCCTCTAGAATCTAAGGGACACAATGTGGGCCTTTTCTATGAACTTGTCAAAAAGGACTTATGTGATGCCAACATCCCACCAATTAAGGAAAAGAATCTTACAAACAGGGAGACGGAAGCCATTAAACACTTACAGGAAAATAAGAATATTGTCATAAAGGCGGCTGACAAAGGGGGGGGGGTTGGTTATCATGGATAGGGAAGCCTATACCATGGAAGCGAACAGATTACTAGGATATAGATCCTCATACATTCCCTTGGATAAAGACCCCAAGGAACCCTTTGTGGAGGAACTGAGGACAATGCTCCTAAAGGGTTTCAGACGTGAAATAATCACAAAAGAGGAGTACCAGTATCTGTTAAATTCCAACCCCACTACCCCCATTTTCTACTTCCTCCCCAAGATACATAAATCCCTAGTCAACCCCCCAGGTAGACCCATTGTGGCAGGGATTGACTCCCTGACCTCACACCTCTCAGAGTATGTGGATATATTCTTGAGAAAATATGTGATGGAATTACCGGCCTACCTGAAGGACACCACATCGGTCCTGAACTTAATGGAGACATTCCAGTGGAAGGATACGTATAGGTGGGTCACGATTGACGTGCAATCTCTATACACTTGTATAGAGCACGACAAAGGGATTGAGGCCTGCAATGTATTTCTGAGTAAAGACCATCTCATCATGGAGGATCATAGACTTTTTATATGCGAACTAATGCATTTTATACTGAAACACAATTATTTTAAGTTTTTAGATGGGTTTTATCTACAGATATGTGGCACGGCGATGGGCACTATATTTGCACCCAGTTTCGCCAATCTTTTTATGGGACAGTGGGAAGACAACTATGTTTTTACAAATAACCCATATCAGCACAATATCATCTTTTACAAACGCTATATTGATGACATTTTAATTGTGTGGGAAGGAGATCAGCCAAGCTTCCAAGGATTTTTAACATATATCTCAGATAACAATATGAATCTCAGGTTCACGGCCACAGATGACACAGAAAGGATTGAGTTCCTAGATTTAGTCCTCACACATACAGAAAAAGATGTCACCACGAGCAATTTTATTAAGAAGGTGGACATGAACAGTTATGTGCATTACAGGAGTAACCACCGACAACAGTGAAAGGACAATATCCCTTTCTCCCAATTCAACAGAATAGCACGCAACTGCAAAGCCAGTGAAGACAGAGATGAACAACTCGCAGTATACAAGGGCAGATTCAAGGAGAAAGGGTATCCCACTCGCCTGCTGGAAGAAGCCACTGCAAGAACACAAAGCATGGACAGAGGCGAACTTCTTAAATACAAATCCAAAGAAAATAATGATGACACAGTGAAATTCATCACCACATATAGCAGGCATGAGAACCTCATTAAACAAACACTTAAGAAACATTGGCACATATTACTAATGGACCCCATTCTGAAGGACTACCTTACCAAAGATCCTCAATTAGTCTTTCGAAAATCTTGAAGTCTAAAAGATCTCGTGGCACCCAGCATGTTAAGAAATCCCGAAGTAAGAAGCACCATGCCAAAATGTGTGGGCAGTTTCAAGTGTGGCAGATGTAATATTTGCAGGTACCTCCATCAGAATAGAAAATCCTTTTTCAACAATAACACCAACAAAGAGTACCGGATCAAACAATTTATAAACTGCAACACAACATCAGTGATTTATCTCCTGGAGTGTCCGTGCAAAATGAAGTACATTGGGAAAACTAAGAGGCCATTGAAACTTCGCATCCAAGAACACATCAGAAATGAAAGGAACAAAGTCTTAACACACGCTGTATCAAGACACTTCCATCAATGCCATGACTCTGACCCGGAGTCACTAACTTATAAAGGCATCGAAATGGTATCCCTGGGAGAAAGAGGCGGTGATCTCTCGAACCTCCTTTCCAGGAGGGAGATGTTCTGGATCTATGAACTGAACACCCTGCACCCAAATGGCTTCAATGACGGATATGAAATTGCACCCTTCTTGTAATGTAAGCAGACTTTGGATACTAGTCTCCCTCACCTTTCTCCTTTCAATTTATCCTTGCCTCCTGAATAATGCCACAGCCACACCACACTGGACATGCCCAACCCCGGCCGACGTTGGAAGCTAAGCAGTGTTTTGGGCCTGACCAGTACCTGGCGGGGAGACCCCCAGGGGAGATCAGGGGCTCTAGTGACTTGCTAAAAAAGGTTAAGTCCTTTACCCTGTATTCCAACCTTTTCATTTTCCATTCCCTTCCCCTTTTTCTCCAGGAAGGATTTATATGTCTTTATTTAACACTATCTGGTGTCTATGAACATGGCCTATAACTCTGGTTCTATATAGTTTATTAAACTAATCCAGACCGGGATACTGAATGTACCCCTTTTGTATATACGGCGAACTTTGAGCTCATGTCTAATGTTCCCACATCACTATTACAATCATACCACCTTGGGCACGCCTGACACCGTCTGATCTTGGAAGCTAAGCAAGGCTGGGCCCGGCCAGTACAAGGATGGGAGACCTCCTTAGAAAATCGGGTGTTGTAAATGTACAGATGTTGGAGCGAAATCGGAATGATGCTCTAACTGTTGTGTGTGTACATATGGGTATATCGGATTCCGCCTGGTTCCAATTGTTTATATGGTTCACGTACTCTCTGTCTCCACATGTTTGTAATAACTTCCATTGGGGCTCTCCCACCCCCAAAAAATCTCCTTTTGTATCATTCTAATATCTCAAATGAAGCCTCTGTATTATGGCTCCATCTCTTCCTCTGACTCCCTTTCTCTGCTACAACCACCTCTTGATGAAAATCCTAGCAATTAGCAGGTCCACATACTACAAGTTTGGTGCATCTGGATAAGTGCGCTATACATAGGAATCTAATTAGCAATAGGTGGTGCTCCTATATTTATTCATTTTCACTTTTTCCATCTTATATCCATTTTTTTATGTATACACTAATATTCATATTTGTCCCCCCTTTTTTAAACTGTTGTGCCGTATTTGCTGATTCTACCTTTTATTGTATCTTTTATATATCCATGTCTGAATATGGAGCTGTGCTAACCCGTGAGTCAAGGATCAAAATCCAAGAATAAACTATACTCGGGGAACTGTCCCAGGCGATCGATCCTGACTCCAAAAACATGGCCGCGGTGAACACAGAACACATAGGAACTATAGTAGCAGGAACTAGCAGACGGAGGAACTGGTCCGCCGCAATAAAGATCCCCTTCAATAGAATGGACGTGTCCCGCTATACGGAGCACGCGCATGCGCACTCTGCAGAACTGGTCCGCCGTAACCAAGATCACATTCAATAGAACGGACGCGTCCCGCTATACGGAGCGCGCGCATGCGCACTCTGCAGAAATGGATACCGGATGTGGGGCGGATGTGAGGTCATACAATGCCCGGACAGGAAGTCCACGGCTATATGATATATTTCATGCCTTACACATGTTTTACTGTATTTTTCAAACAACACTTTTAATATATGATGCTCTGATATGTATAAGTATATTTTATTTGTGTCTTAGTATGCTTTATGGCCGTTTTTGAATCTGTTAACTAATTAACCACAGGAAGTGATGTAAGCACCACTTCCTTCATAGGATGAGTATATATAGTAGTGCTGTCTCTAGTCTCAAATCACCCGTTGATGAAGTCCACACAGGACGAAACGTGTTGGGTGCTACCTTGATCCAGTGACGTGCGGTGGGGTGAGGCAGGTGAGGCAGAGCCTTTCCTGTCATACAAACGTTTGTGACAGAGTTTTTTCTGTATAAAGTATATGAAAAATACAAGGAATATGTTTGAAATATCTTCTTTGCATTATTCTAATCATTTTTATAGCCAAAACTGTGGAGTAAAAAGTCTATGGCAGGTGCGGCAGTGCCTCACCTGCCTAATCTTTCCGCACATCTCTGATCAAAACTCATCAAATTTTCAGGAGTTTATACCGCTGCACATGTGAATAATGCCCCCATGTACCTTGTGGCTCATATATTTCCTGTAAATCTGGCTCTGGTGCAAGCCAGTGCCTCCTGAGCAATTTAGCTCACCGCACGTCCCTGCCTTGATCTAACCTCAAACACTAAGTTAAGATATTTACTCCTCTTTTCTTTGAAATTTGATAGCTTTTATTCCTGTATATTTTATGTCCTACTTTTTATGCTCCTTTTCTCTGGGAGTTTTTTTTTTACGAGTATTTTATGCGTTTTTGTGTATGTCTTTTTTCTGTATTAATTCCCACCTTTTTAAGACCTGGGTTTGTTTTAGTGCTTCATAAATAAATGATTTTCCTTTTTTACTAAACTGCCTAGTTTTTACAATATTATCTGGCACCAGTGGTCACCTGTAGTACCTCATTCCCTGTCCACACATATATATATATATATATATATATATACATACACACACACACACACACACACACACACACACACACACACACGGCCATAACTACGTGTCGGCTAGCAATTCCTGGCACACAGTGCATATGCAGTGCACTGTGGGGCACAGAACTGCTGGGAACACTCGAAGGTTTGTGGTGCTGTCGCTAGGTAGCTGTAGTAGAGACCAGCTACTTGTCACAGGGTTACATGGAGTGGTAGCCGGGCAGCGCTGCAGCTTTTTGATTGTACACTCCGCCCCTCCTAGCTACTGTTGCTGCTGCATGTGGTAGGTGAGTATGTGTGCTCCAGGGAGGGGGGATCAAACACACACACACACACACACACACACACACACACTCTTTCCACTCGGTACATCAGGGACTCTACTTGGCATAATATGGGCTCTACCTGGCATAATGTGTATCAAGGTCTCTACCTGGCATAATGTGGGCTCTACCTGGCATAATGTGTATCAGGGGCACTACCTGACATAATGTGGGCTCTACCTGACATAATATGTATCAGAGGCTCTACCTTGCATAATATGTATCAGGGGCACTCTATCTGGCATAATGTGTATCAGGGCTCTACCTGGCATAATGTGTATCAGGGCTCTATCTGGCATAATGTGGATCAGGCTCTCTACTGTGGTGTAATGTGTATAAGGGCCTCTGCTGTGATGTAATGTGTGTAAGGGGCTCTACTATGGCATAATGTGTATATGGAGCTCTTCCATGGTGTAACATGTATAAGGTGTACTACGGTGTTATGTGAATAAGGACACGACTTGTAATGTGAATTGGTACTATTATGTGGCCATGCCCCTTCCCCCATAAAGCCACGTCCCTATATTTTTGTCGCGCGTCTTTGGCGAGCACTGTGCCTATTTTAAATATGGTGGGAGATGGGGCACCAATTCCTTTTCTGACACATGGCACCAAAATATCTAGTTACAGCACTGTATATATATATATATATATATATATATTTATATTTATGCATTTCCCATGCGGTTTGTGGTTATAACGCATTTATGTACATATGTATGTACTAAGAGCCAGACGCCGGGTTTCCAATGCAGAAGGTAATGCCAGTAAAAACGTTACCCTATGGAAGCCTATGGGTTTCTTTCCGCATTGGTGCTGTCAGGGAGATCCGATCTGATCCCTGCCTGCATCACCGGTGGCTGTGGCATCACTCTGCACATGCGCAGGCGGATGCCCGGGTCATAAACTGGGAAGTCCAAGGACTGGCGGCTATCGCCTTTACAATACTAATGGCATATGTTAATACATATACTATTATTATCGACGCCATAAGTGGCGGGATGTACCACAAGAGGTTGGTACATTCCACCCACTATCTTTTGTGAGATTAATTATTGTAAGAGAGATAAGTGTTCATTAGGCCCAAGCAGTAGTAAGCAGTAGCCTACTAATCCATGACACTACACAGGGGGTCATATTGCCCCAATCGCAGCGTGCTTTCGCTTGCACAGCTGTGACCGGGCCACTACTGCGCATGCGGGGGGCTGTATTGCGCACGTGCATTGTTGCTTCGCCGGGCAATGACAAAGGGATCTAAGAAAGTGATTGCAGCGGCGATCGCTTGAGAATTTACAGGAATGGGCGTTCCTGGGCGGCAACACAGCGTTCGGAACCATTTTCTGGGAGTGGTAAGAAAAACGCAGGCGTGTCCAGGACGGGTGTTTGATCAGAGCTGGATTAAGGCTTCGGGGGGCCCGGGGTACTTAAGACAGTGGGGCCCTAAAATCTCAAATTAAAATCATAACGTCTTTAATTACTGCAAAGAAAATTACAATTGGGTGGTAAATTTGAAGTATGAGCCGAAATTCACATTATAGCACACTGTATGAGCCAAAATTCACATTACAGCACACAGTATGAGCCAAAATTCACATTATAGCACACGGTATGAACCAAAATTCACATTACAGCACACAGTATGAGCCGGAATTCACATTATAGCACACGGTATGAGCTGAAATTCACATTATAGCACACATTATGAGCCGAAATTCACATTATAGCACACTGTATGAGCCAAAATTCACATTATAGCACACTGTATGAGCCGAAATTCACATTATAGCACACGGTATGAGCCAAAATTCAAATTACAGCACACAGTATGAGCCGGAATTCACATTATAGCACACGGTATGAGCCGAAATTCACATTATAGCACACAATATGAGCCAAATTCACATTATAGCACACTGTATGAGCCAAAATTCACATTATAGCACACTGTATGAGCCGAAATTCACATTATAGCACACTGAATGAGCCGAAATTCACATTATAGCACACTGAATGAGCCGAAATTCACATTATAGCACACTGAATGAGCCGAAATTCACATTATAGCACACTGAATGAGCCGCAATTCACATTATGCCACATGGAATGAGGCAAAATTCAGGGAGAGTGACAGCAGGGACATAGGGACAGGGAAAGTGACAGCAGGGATAGGGAGGGTGACAGAGGGACAGGGAAAGTGACAGCAGGGGGACAGGGACAGGGCGAGTGAAAGAGGGACAGGGAAAGTGACAGCAGGGACAGGGAGAGTGACAGCAGGGACACAGGGACAGGGAGAGTGACAGAGGGACAGGGAAAGTGACAGCAGGGACACAGGGACAGGGCGAGTGACAGAGGGACAGGGAAAGTGACAGCAGGGACAGGGAGAGTGACAGAGGGACAGGGAAAGTAACAGCAGGGACATAGGGACAGGGAGAGTGACAGAGAGAGGGACAGCAAGGGCATACAGTAGGGACTAGGGAGAGAGAAAGGCAGCAGGGTAAGATTACCTCTTTAGTAGCGGCGGTGCTGAGGATGCTGTGGTCTGCGGTGCAGCGGATGCGGAGGCTGTGGCCAGCATGGTGCGGAGGAGGCGATTGTGTGGAGAAGGACTGAGGGCGGTGGCGGGGCAGCACGGGAAGCCCCGAAATGTTGGTGTATAAATTGACATATACTGTGTGTGTATATAGTTATATATATATATATATATATATATATACATTAGTTCCTGATGTTTACCCAAAAGGGTCAGACACAAGGAGACCAGCACACCACCAAGTAGCAAAAATGAAAAAAACATTTAATATGTTAGCAGCATTATCAGGCCTTTTGAAAAAAATTGCTTTATACTCATCAGTATTCACTGAAAAGAGTCCATAAATCAGACAGCCATCCCAACGGCCCGTTTCGGTTATCACACCTTCATCATGGGGTCAGCTACAGCATAATGCTCAAACATAGGTCCTTATAAAGCTACACAATCAATGTGAATAAACTACACCTGCTTAATCCAATTACCAAGTGATAAAAAACACCTCCCAAACAATGCAGGCGAACCAAAGTGGAACCAAAGATACAGGACAAAGTTCCCAAAACCACTTCGCTGGTTCCGCCGTGCCGGAAGTGACGTCGCGTCACCGCGACTGTCAACATCCGCCAAAAGTGGAACCAGCGAATAGTGCTAACATATTAAATGTTTTTTTCATTTTTGCTACTTGGTGGTGTGCTGGTCTCCTTGTGTCTGACCCTTTTGGGTAAACATCAGGAACTAATGTATTATTAAGAATTGACACGGCACCCCTGGAACTTGATTAAGTGTGTGCGCTTCATTTCTGGACTCTATTTTTACCATATGGCTTGGTTTGATGAATTGCACCACAAGATTTAGTTTAGTGTATAGTTACTGTTTTTATTTAACTTTTTGAGTGTATACTACTCCACCTTTTTCCCTTTATCAGCTGCTATGGATTCAGATTTTGGCGACCTTACTGCCACTAAGCGATTCTTGGAAAAATATATATCCAAGATACTTTTTAAAGACACAGAACAACTAGCTTTTGATGCGGATAGCCCAAATGATATTTACTCTGATTTATTGAAATTAAATAAGCGTCTTGTGGAACTAGAACTTCATGGTTTGACGCTTTCGCAATATCATAAAGATAAATTAATTCCACGTGGCTTCCGCATCAAAAACCAACCAACTATTGGTCGTAATAATAAAGAATTCTGCCGACAGTGGTGCCTGATCTTAAACCAATGCAACTTTGATTTAATGATACTAGTCATACAACAAGTGAACACAGAAATGGATAGTCTTAAATTGGATATTAGTGCTTGTGAGGAAAGTGGATCTGATATATTGAGAAAGGACAGTAATACTGAATGGTTCACCAAACTGAATGATAATGTATCTAAGTTCAAAAACGAACTCATTGCTTTTAAAAAAATTAAATATAGAAAAGTCAAAGATGACTACAAAGATTCACGAGTCTATCATTGGCTCTTGAATCAAAGTACCAGAAGGGTTTGGAGAGGTGGACAACCGAACAGATATAGACGTAATCAGACTTTTACTGACATAGAGTCACATACATCACAAAGTGACTCAGATCAGTCTTCTTCATCTAAAAAGTCTTTTTTAAAGGAGCAGACATTCACACGCAACAAAAACCAAATAGAATGAGACCTTGTAGACGAGGGGGGGCCAAACATAAGAACGGGCCCAGACAGATTACCAAAAACACTGAAGAAATAGTCGTTTTCAATCTTTCTGACTATGTCCTTAGTGGGCCTGAACAGGCAGTATTATCTAAGGGATTATCTTTTGTACAGACTTTCCAGCAATCGGATTTCCAATGGGAGACCGAATTATACAGATTTCATAGACAACTCAGATTGAAAGATTTTTTTTCTAAACAAGGCAATACAACAAATATCACCAGACACCTACCCTTTTCAACAAAAAGCACATTTGATCCACCGAGCAACAACTCTGCTATAGAAACCTTTATACGTCTAGTAAAAAGGGATACAATACCTAAGATTAGGAGCAAGAAAAAACACTTTCAAAACCTACATACTGATGAAATTAAGGCAATACAGTCCCTAAAGAACAATCAACAAATTGTAATACGCCCCGCGGATAAAGGCGGAGGTATTGTTGTTCTTAATAAAGATGACTACATCAGGGAGGTGGATAGACAATTGTCTACTCAATCATGTTATAAAAAACTGTCTTTTGATCCTACTGGTCTTTACAAAAGGGAAATTGACTCTATTATCGAGCTTGGGTTTTCCAATGGGTGGATAGATGAACATACTAGAAACTTTATGATACAAGATTTTCCTAAAATCCCCCTTCTCTACATCTTACCAAAGATACATAAGTCCCTCTGTTCCCCGCCTGGCAGACCTATAATCTCAGCACGAGGTTCGCTGTGTCAAACTCTTTCACAGTTTTGTGACTATTTTTTACAACCCGTGGTACTAGAAAATCCTTATCATCTTAAAGACACTACTGATTTTTTGTTGAAATTGAAACAGTTTGGGGTTCCTTCGGAAAACTGCCTTTTGGTCTCTCTAGATATAACCAGCTTGTATACGAATATTACTCATACTGAAGGTATTAATGCGGTACGCCGAGTAGTGATGACCAGTTCTAATTACAAGGGTCCACCTGTTGATTTTTTGATTTTGCTTATGGAGATTATTTTACATAAAAATTATTTTTTGTTTAATAATGCATTTTATTTACAACTTCAAGGAACCGCTATGGGTTCAAACATGGCACCTTCATACGCCAATATATTTATCTATGATTTTGAAACTACGTATATTGTGTCAGATCCACTTTTTTCCAAATTTATTAGTTGTTATTTTCGTTATATAGACGATTTGTTTTTTGTTTGGTCAGGGACAGCAGTAGATTTAGAAATTTTTGTGGAGCAATTGAATCACAAAGTTGACAACATTTAATTCACGTGCAGGAGCAGTGCTGTTAGTATTGAATTTCTGGATGTTCTAGTAACTATAGACAACAATTCTTTCCACACGGAACTCTTTAAGAAACCCACGGACAAAAACACACTGCTTTTAGCAGACAGTTTTCATCCAAGGCCCTTGAAAAAAGGACTTCCATACTCACAACTTGTGAGAGTTGTCAGAACTACGTCTGATCCTTCCAAACTATCAGCAGCCTTGCAAAAAATGGGCGATAACTTTATCCAGCGGGGTTATAGTAAAGATGAAGTTGCAGAAGCAATTGATCGATGTTTGTTACTGAAACAAGAAGATCTGCTAACCACACAACGTGACGATGTCACTTCTACAAGGCTAGTTTTTCCTACAACATACTGCATTACTTCTGGTCTAATTAGGAAGACCATTACTAAGCATTGGCACATATTGCAAGCAGACCCGACCCTTGGACCAAGTTGCAAGAATCTACCTCTCTTCAGTTATAAGAGAAGCCGCAACTTAAAGGAACACATTACCTTTTCTGATATTAGTCCTGGGATACACACTAATTCGCATTGGCTTTCCCTGCAAAAAGGAGCCTACAAGTGTTCGGGCTGTGCCAACTGCAGATTCATGTTATTAGGAAAAACTTTTAAACATCCGATTACTAACAGTTACTACATTTTGAGACATCGATTGACGTGTGAATCACGTTATGTGGTATATATTATTCTTTGTCCATGCAACAAACTTTACATGGGTAAAACCATCCGCATGCTAAAAGAACGTATATCCATGCATAGGAGTTCAATCAAGAAGGCCATTAATGTCTTAGATTCTAGCACACCACCAGTAGCCAGACATTTTGCTACTTGTGGCCATACAATGTCGGATTTCAGATGTATGCCAATAGACCACATCCCCCCACTACGTAGGGGAGGAGATAGACATTGTATACTTCTGCAACGTGAATGTGAATGGATATATAAACTCAACTCTATTGCTCCCATTGGTCTCAATGAAGAACTAATCATGACTCCATTTATTTGAACTTTTTTTGCTGCTGCTATTAACTTCAAATAGACACTTATGTTATTTTCTAGACATTTTTTTTATTTTTTAGGATTATCTATGACAGTGTCACTAACATCATTTATCAATATTTTTGCAAATGTATATTTGTTGATATTTTGCCTTTGCGTCAACATTTTCAAACACAGATTTATTAATATCATTTTTCAGGAATTGGTAACTTGGGCTAGTGTTTGCCTACAATTATGATTTATTTATTTATTTATTTTGTGTGTGAAGGTGTTGACGCCCAGGCTATATTATTATTATTTCTTATGATTAATCGATAGTCATTGAATTTATATTTTTTATTTTGTATGATTTAAATTTTGATATGGTTTTGTACCCTCGTAAAAACATGAGACGGGCCTTGTGTTTTTGAACCTGGGTACAGTGACATTGCCCAAGATCTGAGGCTGGTTCACAGCCTGGCGGATGTTGACTGTCGTGACCACGCGACGTCACTTCCGGCATAGCGGCACCATCAGTAGTGCCTTGCAAATTTGTCTCGGCGCTCGGGTTCCGCTTTTGGCAGATGTTGACAGTCGCGGTGACGCGACGTCACTTCCGGCATGGCGGAACCAGCGAAGTGGTTTTGGGAACTTTGTCCTGTATCTTTGGTTCCACTTTGGTTCGCCTGCATTGTTTGGGAGGTGTTTTTTATCACTTGGTAATTGGATTAAGCAGGTGTAGTTTATTCACATTGATTGTGTAGCTTTATAAGGACCTATGTTTGAGCATTATGCTGTAGCTGACCCCATGATGAAGGTGTGATAACCGAAACGGGCCGTTGGGATGGCTGTCTGATTTATGGACTCTTTTCAGTGAATACTGATGAGTATAGAGCAATTTTTTTCAAAAGGCCTGATAATGCTGCTAACATATTAAATGTTTTTTTTTTTTCATTTTTGCTACTTGGTGGTGTGCTGGTCTCCTTGTGTCTGACCCTTTTGGGTAAACATCAGGAACTAATGTATTATTAAGAATTGACACGGCACCCCTGGAACTTGATTAAGTGTGTGCGCTTCATTTCTGGACTCTCTCTCTATATATATATATATATATATATATATATTTATACACACACACACACACACACACACACGTGTATATATATATATATATATGTACATATGTATATATATAAATATATATATATGTACACACACATATATATATATATATATATACACACACACACACACACACACACACACACAACTATTGCTCTGATGCTGGTAGGTCCAGTGTATAGGGGTGCTGGCTGGGCACAGGAAGGCTCCATATGCGCTGCCTTCCCTGTTCCCTGCAGCCTGCGCACCCAGCCAATGGCTGAGCCACAGGCTGCTGCTGCTGCACAGATTATTGGACAGCTGAACAGCTGAGCCGTCGCTCAGCTGTCCTCCCTGGACACGCTACACAGTCCCTACTTGCGCCACTGCAAGGAAAGTGGAGACAACTATAACTCAGCTGCCCTGCAGGTGGAGCCGCCGCGCTGGCTCCCGGGAGCCGGGAGTGCAGCACCGCAGATCTGATCAGAGATCCGATCTGTGGCGGCTGCGGGGGGGCCCTTTTAAAAAGGGGGGCCCGGGGTACTTATCCCCGGGGCCCCCCTCTTAATCCGGCTCTGTGTTTGATGTCAGAGCCAGGACCGAACAGGCTGAAAACATTGCAGCTGGTAAGTATGTCTAGACCTGCACAATTTTTTTTCCCATAGCAGGGCTGCACAAGCGATCGCAGCCTTGCTATAGGAAAAAACCCACCCCCATAGGTGGAGTATAGTTGATCGCACAGGCTGTAAAAAGCAGCTTTGTGCGATCAACTCGTAATCAGGCCTACTGTCCGCCTACTTCTGTGACCTTGCAAGTTGTTATTATTATTATTATTATTATTATTATTAATACGAGTTTCTAATTATTCTGTTGAGCTTTATATTTGGAAACAGTAATAGAACAAAACTGGGTAATAGACAGACAAAGCGGTAGGAACAGGGACGGCTCTACCATTAGGCAGCTGCCTAGGATGCCAGGATCTGGGGGGTCTGCTTATCATAAAATTAAGGATAACTCTGAGAGATGCATCCTTGTTTAACTTAATGAAGACTGGGGTGTGGTTTGGGGGGGGCAGCACGACGAAGTTTTGCCTAGGGCGTCGAGAAACCTTGCACCGGCCATGTCCCCCAGATAAAGTCAAAGAAAGAGATTTAACTGGTAAGTCCCAAAAATCTTATTTATAACTTTTATAAATATAATTTTTGTATTATTTTAGTCAAAACTCACCAAGTTTGCAGCGCACTGCAGAACTTACAGGGACTGCCAGTAGGAGACCAGAGGTGAGGCAGCTATGGGTTGGGGAGTGGGCTGCAGTGTAGCCAATAATACTTAAAAACAAAGCACACAAGCTACAGCATGTCTTGAGACCAAGCATATCAGGAGGGTCTTTTGTACTCCTGGTGTAGAACTCCCTTATCCTTCCAAGGATAGTTAAACTCTTCCCCTCATTTTTATATATCCTAAGGGTGAGGATGTATAACAGGGAGCAGGTTTATCGAATAAAAACCTTTTTATAAAAGGTTTTTTTTTCTATTTTTATTTGGTGTAAGGGAGTCCTAAACCAGTTGCACAAAGACCCACCTGATATACTTGGTCTCAAGACATCGCTTGTGAGTGTATTGTAGAGGGGACATCCCCGAATTTATTTATTATTTATTACCAGTTATTTATAGAGCGCACACATATTCCGCAGCGCTTTACAGAGAATATTTGGCCATTCACATCAGTCCCTGCCCCAGTGGAGCTTACACTCTATATTCCCTACCACATGTACACGCACAGACATTCACACTCGGGTTAATTTTGTTGGGAGCCAATTAACCTACCAGTATATTTTTGGATTGTGGGAGGAAACCGGAGTACTCAGAGGAAACACACGCAAGTACGGGGAGAATATAAAAACTACACACAGTTAGGGCCATGGTGGGAACTGAACCCATGACCTCAGTGCTGTGAGGCAGTAATGCTAACCATTACTCCATCCGTACTGCCCTGCTGAATCTCTGTTCAGTGGTAAAGCTTTCTACATCACCTGGGATTAAGTGATGATATGCTGGTGTTAAGACACACTTGTGAGTGCTTTGCATTTGGAGCATCCCCACAACACTTTTTTAACATTAAAGACCACAACACTTTATAACATTAAAGAATTGGATGTGGATACCCCACATGGTGAGTGAAATTTAGTGTGCATTACCCCAAATGTGTTTGAACTGGAGATTAAGGATGGTCTGACCTTAATGAAAAAACCAGGGTAGTGGAAAAAAAAATACACTATATATATATATATATATATATATATGGAAAAAAATAATATATATATTTTTTTTTTTTCAAGCGCCTTGGTTTTTTATAGATCTTCTGTTTCCATATTCGCCTAAAGGTTAAAAGTGTGACCTTCAATCTTGTGTATCCCTAAGGTAGCTGAAGTGTGCACACATAGTGTGCTCCTTTTAACAGTCACCACTGTCTTATTCTTTGTCACTTCGTCTTACAGGGCCGGCGCAGGTGCTCCGGGAAGCAACGCTGGTTGCCATGGTAGCTGCGTCACACACCCGACATCACGTCACTTCCTGGAGACGTCGGAAGTCCTCCGGCGGTTCCCGAGGCTGACGGCGTCTGGCCCTGTTCACTTCCACATGTGGGATTCACCTGGGTGCTATAAAGGTAAGTGGGTTCTCTGTACACACTGTTCATGCCTTGACAAAGGGGTCTCAGGACCCCGAAACGTTGGTTCTTTATGTGACCATTGTGATGTTGATTTGATTTGAAATACACGTTTGTTCATTTACTTCAACGGAGTGCCGCTGCCATTTTTCTTCTTACTGTGGATTAACGTTTGCTGCGGAGGGCACCCGGATCTATCACATCATATTGTGAGTGCCGTGCATTACCATATCTTATATATATATATACTTTCCATTTGATCATATGCTCTGAGTGCCGCCTGTCTGTTCTGGTATATATATAGGAATAATATATATAAGGAATAATATTGCGCCACTTGTGCTAGAACACAGATATGTTGTGCAACCGGCAACCTAAAAAACACTCCCCTTCTAATGTTAATGGGGCGTCTGCTGGGTCCCTCAAAAAATACAGGGGTGGTAAGCTCCTGAAACAATGTGAAAGGAATGGGGGATGAGGGATGTATAGCGACTAATGTGTTAATACAATATACAGTTGCCACTTAAATATATATAATTTTTTATTTATTAATATAGACATATAAGAAACATATAGGCATATATAAAAAATGGGACAACAATACATACACAGCTGGACTAAAAACACTTAAATGAAAACCTTAAAATTATAATAAAACCAAGTAAAATGGATTTTCCTTATCTTAGGTGAGGTAGGTACAGGATTTCCCCAACGCGTTTCGTCTCAAAAGACTTCTTCAAGGGGTAGGGACATAGTGAGCCTGCAAAGCTATTTATAGCCAATATTGCTGGGTGGGGGGGTTGTGACATCACAGGGAGTCATGTGATACAATTATATGATTGATGATATTTGGCTGTTTACTAGTGCAGTGCCAAAGGAGCAGGGTCAGTAGGGACTATTGGTGTACAAAAACGAGTGTATTAGGCATTGCAAAGTATCTTGGAAAGTCTCAGAAAGCGTTTAAAACACAAAATTGCGGTACTTCCGCCACACTTCCGGTGACGGATGGGTTCGATGCGTCACTTCCGCCCCACTTCCGGTTGCGGCTGCGCATGCGCCTGCGGCGGTTCGTGACTCTTGTTCAATGTGCTGTATGGAAGCTCCTCAATTTCTGTGATCCAGGGGAAAGTCTCTATTTTCATAAGTCCGTGTAGTGGCCATATTTGATGGGACTTTCTCCATGTATATCTCAGCTGCGGCAGCCATTTCCTCGTAGTTCATTATATATACAGGAAAAACGGTATCCATGGCAATAGGTGTACATAGGAATAAAAAATAAATAGCATCAGGAATGATTTTGATCAATTGTGCATATTACACATATTATAAGCTGAAAATAAAAATATTATTTCATGCTCATGATAGTGAAAACACGCTAATAAGGTTTTTAAAGCACGTTTAGTTTATATAGTGCGGCACTTAGCAAATTAATAAATATGTGAATAAATAAGTAAATAAAGTGCTTGTGCTTGGATTTGAACATATTAGTGTTCAAGGAACGGGGTGTATATAACCATATTATTTTATACCAGGTGCAGAGCTACAGGTGCCAAACTGTTTAAGGTGCATATGTTACATTTACTGTGAGGTGTATACGGTCCGTGCTGATATAACACCTATTGTGATTGGAACATAATACTATATTGTGACTTACTCTTTAAGTGAACTTATATGGAGCAAACACCTTACCCAGGCTCCTATTAGTTCACGTGCTTTACAGTACCTGATCTTCCCAGCTGGTCCCCCTTGCTGGTACTGATCAGGCCCAACGCTGCTTGGCTTCCAAGATCGAACGTGTTTGGGCATTTCCAGCGTGGTATGACTGTACCGACGTTGTGCCCTCTTGGTTATTTGCTCCGAAACCCCAATAGTAGTTAAAATTTATATCAAGTGTTAGAACCATATTAAGATGTGTGAAATAATGGATCTCTAAATGGGGGGGGGGAAGGGGGGCGGGAGGAGTGGGGGAGGAGGAAAAGGAGTGGGGAAGGTATGTGGATAGGAACCGTGTGGGAAGGTAGGGAATAGGGAATGGGGAAGCAGTTGTAATATTTTAGTACCGTATCTTATAGAAAGGGAGCGATCTCATAGTTGTCGTTAAATCCTCTTGGCTGTAGCGTTTGCAGTTGGAAAATCCAAAACATTTCCCGGCGTGACAATTTATTAGCGAGATCGCCACCTCTTTCTCCCAGTTGCACCAGTTCGATAGCTTTAAATGTCAAGGCTTCAGGATTGGAGTTGTGTGTTGAAATGAAATGTTTGGAAACAGCGTGGCTTTCTACTTTATTCCTGATGTTCCTCACATGCTCCTGTATTCTTAGCTTCAAAGGTCGCTTTGTCTTTCCGATATACTGTTTGCCGCAGTCACATTCTAGGAGGTAGATGACTGATTGAGTGTTGCAGTTCATATAATTTTTGATTTTGTATTCCAACTTTTTTTCACTGTCCGTAAAGGTTTTCCTGTTGGGATGTAGATGTCTGCATATGTTACATCGCCCACATTTGTAAGAGCCCACACACTTAGGCCAGGTGGAGTCTTTTTCATGGTCAGTCTTAATCATGCTTGGGGCCAGAATATCCTTGAGGTTTCTTGATTTTTTGAACACTATCTCAGGATGAGGAGGGAGGATATCTTTGAGGATAGGGCCCATAAGTAATATTCTCCAATGGTTCCTGAATGAATTGTGGATAGACTTCTCATGTCGACTGAAGGTGGTTATGAATGCCGTTGAGTTCTTCGTTTTATCCCTTATTTTGTATTCCAGCAGTTCGGACCTGTCAATATCATTAGTTCTGCTGATAGCTTCCTTCAGAATGGTATCTGGATATTCTTTTTGCTTGAATCTATTGCTGTACATCTCCAGCTGTGATTGACAGTCCTCGGGTTTGCTGCAATTCCTTTTTATTCTACTGAATTGGGAGAATGGGATGGGAACTGAGGACAATGCTCCTAAAGGGTTTCAGACGTGAAATAATCACAAAAGAGGAGTACCAGTATCTGTTAAATTCCAACCCCACTACCCCCATTTTCTACTTCCTCCCCAAGATACATAAATCCCTAGTCAACCCCCCAGGTAGACCCATTGTGGCAGGGATTGACTCCCTGACCTCACACCTCTCAGAGTATGTGGATATATTCTTGAGAAAATATGTGATGGAATTACCGGCCTACCTGAAGGACACCACATCGGTCCTGAACTTAATGGAGACATTCCAGTGGAAGGATACGTATAGGTGGGTCACGATTGACGTGCAATCTCTATACACTTGTATAGAGCACGACAAAGGGATTGAGGCCTGCAATGTATTTCTGAGTAAAGACCATCTCATCATGGAGGATCATAGACTTTTTATATGCGAACTAATGCATTTTATACTGAAACACAATTATTTTAAGTTTTTAGATGGGTTTTATCTACAGATATGTGGCACGGCGATGGGCACTATATTTGCACCCAGTTTCGCCAATCTTTTTATGGGACAGTGGGAAGACAACTATGTTTTTACAAATAACCCATATCAGCACAATATCATCTTTTACAAACGCTATATTGATGACATTTTAATTGTGTGGGAAGGAGATCAGCCAAGCTTCCAAGGATTTTTAACATATATCTCAGATAACAATATGAATCTCAGGTTCACGGCCACAGATGACACAGAAAGGATTGAGTTCCTAGATTTAGTCCTCACACATACAGAAAAAGATGTCACCACGAGCAATTTTATTAAGAAGGTGGACATGAACAGTTATGTGCATTACAGGAGTAACCACCGACAACAGTGGAAGGACAATATCCCTTTCTCCCAATTCAACAGAATAGCACGCAACTGCAAAGCCAGTGAAGACAGAGATGAACAACTCGCAGTATACAAGGGCAGATTCAAGGAGAAAGGGTATCCCACTCGCCTGCTGGAAGAAGCCACTGCAAGAACACAAAGCATGGACAGAGGCGAACTTCTTAAATACAAATCCAAAGAAAATAATGATGACACAGTGAAATTCATCACCACATATAGCAGGCATGAGAACCTCATTAAACAAACACTTAAGAAACATTGGCACATATTACTAATGGACCCCATTCTGAAGGACTACCTTACCAAAGATCCTCAATTAGTCTTTCGAAAATCTTGAAGTCTAAAAGATCTCGTGGCACCCAGCATGTTAAGAAATCCCGAAGTAAGAAGCACCATGCCAAAATGTGTGGGCAGTTTCAAGTGTGGCAGATGTAATATTTGCAGGTACCTCCATCAGAATAGAAAATCCTTTTTCAACAATAACACCAACAAAGAGTACCGGATCAAACAATTTATAAACTGCAACACAACATCAGTGATTTATCTCCTGGAGTGTCCGTGCAAAATGAAGTACATTGGGAAAACTAAGAGGCCATTGAAACTTCGCATCCAAGAACACATCAGAAATGAAAGCAACAAAGTCTTAACACACGCTGTATCAAGACACTTCCATCAATGCCATGACTCTGACCCGGAGTCACTAACTTATAAAGGCATCGAAATGGTATCCCTGGGAGAAAGAGGCGGTGATCTCTCGAACCTCCTTTCCAGGAGGGAGATGTTCTGGATCTATGAACTGAACACCCTGCACCCAAATGGCTTCAATGACGGATATGAAATTGCACCCTTCTTGTAATGTAAGCAGACTTTGGATACTAGTCTCCCTCACCTTTCTCCTTTCAATTTATCCTTGCCTCCTGAATAATGCCACAGCCACACCACACTGGACATGCCCAACCCCGGCCGACGTTGGAAGCTAAGCAGTGTTTTGGGCCTGACCAGTACCTGGCGGGGAGACCCCCAGGGGAGATCAGGGGCTCTAGTGACTTGCTAAAAAAGGTTAAGTCCTTTACCCTGTATTCCAACCTTTTCATTTTCCATTCCCTTCCCCTTTTTCTCCAGGAAGGATTTATATGTCTTTATTTAACACTATCTGGTGTCTATGAACATGGCCTATAACTCTGGTTCTATATAGTTTATTAAACTAATCCAGACCGGGATACTGAATGTACCCCTTTTGTATATACGGCGAACTTTGAGCTCATGTCTAATGTTCCCACATCACTATTACAATCATACCACCTTGGGCACGCCTGACACCGTCTGATCTTGGAAGCTAAGCAAGGCTGGGCCCGGCCAGTACAAGGATGGGAGACCTCCTTAGAAAATCGGGTGTTGTAAATGTACAGATGTTGGAGCGAAATCGGAATGATGCTCTAACTGTTGTGTGTGTACATATGGGTATATCGGATTCCGCCTGGTTCCAATTGTTTATATGGTTCACGTACTCTCTGTCTCCACATGTTTGTAATAACTTCCCTTGGGGCTCTCCCACCCCCAAAAAATCTCCTTTTGTATCATTCTAATATCTCAAATGAAGCCTCTGTATTATGGCTCCATCTCTTCCTCTGACTCCCTTTCTCTGCTACAACCACCTCTTGATGAAAATCCTAGCAATTAGCAGGTCCACATACTACAAGTTTGGTGCATCTGGATAAGTGCGCTATACATAGGAATCTAATTAGCAATAGGTGGTGCTCCTATATTTATTCATTTTCACTTTTTCCATCTTATATCCATTTTTTTATGTATACACTAATATTCATATTTGTCCCCCCTTTTTTAAACTGTTGTGCCGTATTTGCTGATTCTACCTTTTATTGTATCTTTTATATATCCATGTCTGAATATGGAGCTGTGCTAACCCGTGAGTCAAGGATCAAAATCCAAGAATAAACTATACTCGGGGAACTGTCCCAGGCGATCGATCCTGACTCCAAAAACATGGCCGCGGTGAACACAGAACACATAGGAACTATAGTAGCAGGAACTAGCAGACGGAGGAACTGGTCCGCCGCAATAAAGATCCCCTTCAATAGAATGGACGTGTCCCGCTATACGGAGCACGCGCATGCGCACTCTGCAGAACTGGTCCGCCGTAACCAAGATCACATTCAATAGAACGGACGCGTCCCGCTATACGGAGCGCGCGCATGCGCACTCTGCAGAAATGGATACCGGATGTGGGGCGGATGTGAGGTCATACAATGCCCGGACAGGAAGTCCACGGCTATATGATATATTTCATGCCTTACACATGTTTTACTGTATTTTTCAAACAACACTTTTATTATATGATGCTCTGATATGTATAAGTATATTTTATTTGTGTCTTAGTATGCTTTATGGCCGTTTTTGAATCTGTTAACTAATTAACCACAGGAAGTGATGTAAGCACCACTTCCTTCATAGGATGAGTATATATAGTAGTGCTGTCTCTAGTCTCAAATCACCCGTTGATGAAGTCCACACAGGACGAAACGTGTTGGGTGCTACCTTGATCTAACCTCAAACACAAAGTTAAGATATTTACTCCTCTTTTCTTTGAAATTTGATAGCTTTTATTCCTGTATATTTTATGTCCTACTTTTTATGCTCCTTTTCTCTGGGAGTTTTTTTTTTACGAGTATTTTATGCGTTTTTGTGTATGTCTTTTTTCTGTATTAATTCCCACCTTTTTAAGACCTGGGTTTGTTTTAGTGCTTCATAAATAAATGATTTTCCTTTTTTACTAAACTGCCTAGTTTTTACAATATTATCTGGCACCAGTGGTCACCTGTAGTACCTCATTCCCTGTCCACACATATATATATATATATATATATACATACATACACACACACACACACACACACACACACACACACACACACGGCCATAACTACGTGTCGGCTAGCAATTCCTGGCACACAGTGCATATGCAGTGCACTGTGGGGCACAGAACTGCTGGGAACACTCGAAGGTTTGTGGTGCTGTCGCTAGGTAGCTGTAGTAGAGACCAGCTACTTGTCACAGGGTTACATGGAGTGGTAGCCGGGCAGCGCTGCAGCTTTTTGATTGTACACTCCGCCCCTCCTAGCTCCTGTTGCTGCTGCATGTGGTAGGTGAGTATGTGTGCTCCAGGGAGGGGGGATCAAACACACACACACACACACACACACACACACACACTCTTTCCACTCGGTACATCAGGGACTCTACTTGGCATAATATGGGCTCTACCTGGCATAATGTGTATCAAGGTCTCTACCTGGCATAATGTGGGCTCTACCTGGCATAATGTGTATCAGGGGCACTACCTGACATAATGTGGGCTCTACCTGGCATAATATGTATCAGAGGCTCTACCTTGCATAATATGTATCAGGGGCACTCTATCTGGCATAATGTGTATCAGGGCTCTACCTGGCATAATGTGTATCAGGGCTCTATCTGGCATAATGTGGATCAGGCTCTCTACTGTGGTGTAATGTGTATAAGGGCCTCTGCTGTGATGTAATGTGTGTAAGGGGCTCTACTATGGCATAATGTGTATATGGAGCTCTTCCATGGTGTAACATGTATAAGGTGTACTACGGTGTTATGTGAATAAGGACACGACTTGTAATGTGAATTGGTACTATTATGTGGCCATGCCCCTTCCCCCATAAAGCCACGTCCCTATATTTTTGTCGCGCGTCTTTGGCGAGCACTGTGCCTATTTTAAATATGGTGGGAGATGGGGCACCAATTCCTTTTCTGACACATGGCACCAAAATATCTAGTTACAGCACTGTATATATATATATATATATATATATATATATATATTTATATTTATGCATTTCCCATGCGGTTTGTGGTTATAACGCATTTATGTACATATGTATGTACTAAGAGCCAGACGCCGGGTTTCCAATGCAGAAGGTAATGCCAGTAAAAACGTTACCCTATGGAAGCCTATGGGTTTCTTTCCGCATTGGTGCTGTCAGGGAGATCCGATCTGATCCCTGCCTGCATCACCGGTGGCTGTGGCATCACTCTGCACATGCGCAGGCGGATGCCCGGGTCATAAACTGGGAAGTCCAAGGACTGGCGGCTATCGCCTTTACAATACTAATGGCATATGTTAATACATATACTATTATTATCGGCGCCATAAGTGGCGGGATGTACCACAAGAGGTTGGTACATTCCACCCACTATCTTTTGTGAGATTAATTATTGTAAGAGAGATAAGTGTTCATTAGGCCCAAGCAGTAGTAAGCAGTAGCCTACTAATCCATGACACTACACAGGGGGTCATATTGCCCCAATCGCAGCGTGCTTTCGCTTGCACAGCTGTGACCGGGTCACTACTGCGCATGCGGGGGGCTGTATTGCGCACGTGCATTGTTGCTTCGCCGGGCAATGACAAAGGGATCTAAGAAAGTGATTGCAGCGGTGATCGCTTGAGAATTTACAGGAATGGGCGTTCCTGGGCGGCAACACAGCATTCGGAACCATTTTCTGGGAGTGGCAAGAAAAACGCAGGCGTGTCCAGGACGGGTGTTTGATCAGAGCTGGATTAAGGCTTCGGGGGGCCCGGGGTACTTAAGACAGTGGGGCCCTAAAATCTCAAATTAAAATCATAACGTCTTTAATTACTGCAAAGAAAATTACAATTGGGTGGTAAATTTGAAGTATGAGCCGAAATTCACATTATAGCACACTGTATGAGCCAAAATTCACATTACAGCACACAGTATGAGCCAAAATTCACATTATAGCACACGGTATGAGCCAAAATTCACATTACAGCACACAGTATGAGCCGGAATTCACATTATAGCACACGGTATGAGCCGAAATTCACATTATAGCACACATTATGAGCCGAAATTCACATTATAGCACACTGTATGAGCCAAAATTCACATTATAGCACACTGTATGAGCCGAAATTCACATTATAGCACACGGTATGAGCCAAAATTCAAATTACAGCACACAGTATGAGCCGGAATTCACATTATAGCACACGGTATGAGCCGAAATTCACATTATAGCACACAATATGAGCCAAATTCACATTATAGCACACTGTATGAGCCAAAATTCACATTATAGCACACTGTATGAGCCGAAATTCACATTATAGCACACTGAATGAGCCGAAATTCACATTATAGCACACTGAATGAGCCGAAATTCACATTATAGCACACTGAATGAGCCGAAATTCACATTATAGCACACTGAATGAGCCGCAATTCACATTATGCCACATGGAATGAGGCAAAATTCAGGGAGAGTGACAGCAGGGACATAGGGACAGGGAAAGTGACAGCAGGGATAGGGAGGGTGACAGAGGGACAGGGAAAGTGACAGCAGGGGGACAGGGACAGGGCGAGTGAAAGAGGGACAGGGAAAGTGACAGCAGGGACAGGGAGAGTGACAGCAGGGACACAGGGACAGGGAGAGTGACAGAGGGACAGGGAAAGTGACAGCAGGGACACAGGGACAGGGCGAGTGACAGAGGGACAGGGAAAGTGACAGCAGGGACAGGGAGAGTGACAGAGGGACAGGGAAAGTAACAGCAGGGACATAGGGACAGGGAGAGTGACAGAGAGAGGGACAGCAAGGGCATACAGTAGGGACTAGGGAGAGAGAAAGGCAGCAGGGTAAGATTACCTCTTTAGTAGCGGCGGTGCTGAGGATGCTGTGGTCTGCGGTGCAGCGGATGCGGAGGCTGTGGCCAGCATGGTGCGGAGGAGGCGATTGTGTGGAGAAGGACTGAGGGCGGTGGCGGGGCAGCACGGGAAGCCCAGAAATGTTGGTGTATAAATTGACATATACTGTGTGTGTATATAGTTTTATATATATATATATATATATATATATATATATATACATTAGTTCCTGATGTTTACCCAAAAGGGTCAGACACAAGGAGACCAGCACACCACCAAGTAGCAAAAATGAAAAAAACATTTAATATGTTAGCAGCATTATCAGGCCTTTTGAAAAAAATTGCTTTATACTCATCAGTATTCACTGAAAAGAGTCCATAAATCAGACAGCCATCCCAACGGCCCGTTTCGGTTATCACACCTTCATCATGGGGTCAGCTACAGCATAATGCTCAAACATAGGTCCTTATAAAGCTACACAATCAATGTGAATAAACTACACCTGCTTAATCCAATTACCAAGTGATAAAAAACACCTCCCAAACAATGCAGGCGAACCAAAGTGGAACCAAAGATACAGGACAAAGTTCCCAAAACCACTTCGCTGGTTCCGCCGTGCCGGAAGTGACGTCGCGTCACCGCGACTGTCAACATCCGCCAAAAGTGGAACCAGCGAATAGTGCTAACATATTAAATGTTTTTTTCATTTTTGCTACTTGGTGGTGTGCTGGTCTCCTTGTGTCTGACCCTTTTGGGTAAACATCAGGAACTAATGTATTATTAAGAATTGACACGGCACCCCTGGAACTTGATTAAGTGTGTGCGCTTCATTTCTGGACTCTATTTTTACCATATGGCTTGGTTTGATGAATTGCACCACAAGATTTAGTTTAGTGTATAGTTACTGTTTTTATTTAACTTTTTGAGTGTATACTACTCCACCTTTTTCCCTTTATCAGCTGCTATGGATTCAGATTTTGGCGACCTTACTGCCACTAAGCGATTCTTGGAAAAAGATATATCCAAGATACTTTTTAAAGACACAGAACAACTAGCTTTTGATGCGGATAGCCCAAATGATATTTACTCTGATTTATTGAAATTAAATAAGCGTCTTGTGGAACTAGAACTTCATGGTTTGACGCTTTCGCAATATCATAAAGATAAATTAATTCCACGTGGCTTCCGCATCAAAAACCAACCAACTATTGGTCGTAATAATAAAGAATTCTGCCGACAGTGGTGCCTGATCTTAAACCAATGCAACTTTGATTTAATGATACTAGTCATACAACAAGTGAACACAGAAATGGATAGTCTTAAATTGGATATTAGTGCTTGTGAGGAAAGTGGATCTGATATATTGAGAAAGGACAGTAATACTGAATGGTTCACCAAACTGAATGATAATGTATCTAAGTTCAAAAACGAACTCATTGCTTTTAAAAAAATTAAATATAGAAAAGTCAAAGATGACTACAAAGATTCACGAGTCTATCATTGGCTCTTGAATCAAAGTACCAGAAGGGTTTGGAGAGGTGGACAACCGAACAGATATAGACGTAATCAGACTTTTACTGACATAGAGTCACATACATCACAAAGTGACTCAGATCAGTCTTCTTCATCTAAAAAGTCTTTTTTAAAGGAGCAAACATTCACACGCAACAAAAACCAAATAGAACGAGACCTTGTAGACGAGGGGGGGCCAAACATAAGAACGGGCCCAGACAGATTACCAAAAACACTGAAGAAATAGTCGTTTTCAATCTTTCTGACTATGTCCTTAGTGGGCCTGAACAGGCAGTATTATCTAAGGGATTATCTTTTGTACAGACTTTCCAGCAATCGGATTTCCAATGGGAGACCGAATTATACAGATTTCATAGACAACTCAGATTGAAAGATTTTTTTTCTAAACAAGGCAATACAACAAATATCACCAGACACCTACCCTTTTCAACAAAAAGCACATTTGATCCACCGAGCAACAACTCTGCTATAGAAACCTTTATACGTCTAGTAAAAAGGGATACAATACCTAAGATTAGGAGCAAGAAAAAACACTTTCAAAACCTACATACTGATGAAATTAAGGCAATACAGTCCCTAAAGAACAATCAACAAATTGTAATACGCCCCGCGGATAAAGGCGGAGGTATTGTTGTTCTTAATAAAGATGACTACATCAGGGAGGTGGATAGACAATTGTCTACTCAATCATGTTATAAAAAACTGTCTTTTGATCCTACTGGTCTTTACAAAAGGGAAATTGACTCTATTATCGAGCTTGGTTTTTCCAATGGGTGGATAGATGAACATACTAGAAACTTTATGATACAAGATTTTCCTAAAATCCCCCTTCTCTACATCTTACCAAAGATACATAAGTCCCTCTGTTCCCCGCCTGGCAGACCTATAATCTCAGCACGAGGTTCGCTGTGTCAAACTCTTTCACAGTTTTGTGACTATTTTTTACAACCCGTGGTACTAGAAAATCCTTATCATCTTAAAGACACTACTGATTTTTTGTTGAAATTGAAACAGTTTGGGGTTCCTTCGGAAACCTGCCTTTTGGTCTCTCTAGATATAACCAGCTTGTATACGAATATTACTCATACTGAAGGTATTAATGCGGTACGCCGAGTAGTGATGACCAGTTCTAATTACAAGGGTCCACCTGTTGATTTTTTGATTTTGCTTATGGAGATTATTTTACATAAAAATTATTTTTTGTTTAATAATGCATTTTATTTACAACTTCAAGGAACCGCTATGGGTTCAAACATGGCACCTTCATACGCCAATATATTTATCTATGATTTTGAAACTACGTATATTGTGTCAGATCCACTTTTTTCCAAATTTATTAGTTGTTATTTTCGTTATATAGACGATTTGTTTTTTGTTTGGTCAGGGACAGCAGTAGATTTAGAAATTTTTGTGGAGCAATTGAATCACAAAGTTGAC